>NC_067419.1:29224463-29527493 GCF_009764475.1 Pristis pectinata
GCTAAGTAAGTGGAACTAGATTATTGCCCGATGTTAGAATGCTCTTTTCTTTCACCACTGTTTGGTGAAAGGAACGACACAAGAACAGTTCATCATTGACACTGGTGGATGCATAGTAAATCTCAATTATTTTGAAAGAAAAATGTCTCCATAGCTTGGCCAATCAGGCTTTGAATAGAAAATATGTTACATTATGTCAAGCCAAACCTAATAAGGCTGTAGAGTTTGATCTCATAGGGTAATTGTAGGTGCTAGTGTTGGTTGGAGGGAAGAGGGGGGCAATAAACATTCAGTCAGTTTGGGAATTTAGAACATAGAAGAGTACAACACAGGAACAGGCCCTTCAGCCCACAATGTTGTGCCAAACTAATTAAGCTAATGACACCTAATTAAAATAATTTGAAAATAGCATAAGGTATTAATAATTTCAGATGTTTATATGCCTATGGGTTTTAAAATGATTAATAATAATTAAGGTAGGTAAACATAAATGAACACTTCTATGCCCCACGTTCCTGTGTGTTTTTTCCTTAAACAGAAATTAACCATTTGTTTCTAAAGTCATCAGGTTTTGTTATGCTTTAAGCATTTAGTTGCAAAGTTTGTTCACCAGTAAATATAACCTTTAATGCTAAAATAGTTATTAAAGTAAACCCATAATCAGTTGGCAGTAAATTTCCATCCATAGTAGTATATTTCTGCAAAATTGCTTTGACATCATTAAATGCACACAAATGTCCTGCAAATCTTCAAATATATGATCATTATTAGTTACTAACAATGAGCCAAGAATCTCAAAGATCATGTGACCATAACTATTTACATGCTATCAATGGATGGGAAATATGCAATTGTACAGACACAAGACCAACTGTGTAGGAAATCTTGAAGCTGTAGCTTTCTGTTGGCTTGTAAGAGATGTGTAATAGCAATAAGGATTACATAAATTCTTGAAAGCAACACAGTGTGTTGGGTAGTTAAGCATATAGGATCCTGGGATTCATAAATAGAGGCAGAAAGTAGAAAAGTGGGAATATAGGTTAAACATTTATAAAACACTGGTAATGCTACAATTGGAGTATTGCATCCAATTCTAGTCACGACACTTTAGGAAGGATGCAAATGTCAAAAAGAAGAAAGAGAAAAGATTTACTAGAATGGTTCCAGGGATGAAGGAATTACTTTCCTTGGAGTAAAGATTTGAGAGGAGATTGGATGGAGGTCTGCAACTTAATGATCAGTTCCGATAGGGCAACTAGAGGGAAGCTGTTGCATTAGCAAATTCTCAAGAACCAGGGAACACAGATTTAAAATTTTGGGCAGAAGATACAAGGGGGAGCATGACAGAAAAATTTTTAGCTCAGAGTCTGGTTAGGATCTAGAATTTACTGCTTGTCAGAGTGGTGGTATCAGAATCAATGAGTTTCTTCAACAGGGTATTGGACAGTCACTTGAGGGAGAATAATTTGCAGAGCTATGGAGAAAGCAGAGAAATGCAACTAATGGGAGTGTTGCAGTAGGAGCTGACATAGACTCAGGGGCTCCTCTGTGCCATAACAATTTAATGATTTTTTGATTCATTCTATACACGGGACAATCGATTTAAAAATAAGGGAGTGTTAAATTATTGGAAAGCTTTGCAATTGATATAGCATATGCAGGATACAGAAGTCACAGAAAGGAAACAGCAAAGATTTGTCAGCAAGATATCAGAAATGAGAATCATGTCTTCAAATATTGGTGTATTTTCCACATGAATAGAAGAGATTTAGAAGTATTTTACTGGAGGTTTTCAAAATTATCAAAGGTTTCAAGAGAGTAAATACTGAAAGATTGAGTCCAGTTGTTCATGACTCAGTAACAAGAGAAATAGATTCAGTGTTATTACAACAGGAATGAAAGAAGAGGTTGTGAGAACATTTTCATGCTGACTTACTGGACATTTACTGAGACTGTCAGTTGTGGTATATACAATAACATGGGGAATTAGGTATTTGAAAAGAAGAAAAAGACAAGGAAATGTGATTGGAGTAGAGATCTAGTTGAAAACCTAGCAGTAAGTAGAGTCACAATAGATTGAATTGCCTGGCTTTACTCTGTTAGCTCTTTAAGGAGTCCATGAAATGGATGAGGTGGATCAAAATTAAAAGGGGATGGTAATGGAAAGTTATCATATCAAAAGGTTTTCAGATTTTTTGGTAGGACTGAACTTGTGCATTGTTTGTAGGTTTTTTTTAGGAATGGAAATGTTTTTTTAGTGAAGGTGAAAATTGAACTGATTAGAAAGCCTTTTGCATGTACGTATCAGAAATTATATAGCTAGATAAATGAATTTGCTGTAAATTGTTTAATATTCTGAATATAATGCATAAATTAAATATTTCATACAAAATATTACATTTCAAAACATTTACACAAAAATGCAAAATGTGAATTATTGCTTTTAAATGTATACTATGTCAAACACTTTATATTCATCATCTGAAATTCCAGTTTAAAAAAAATCAATTGTTTGTCAGCCATTTATCATATCAAATAAGATGGTTTAGTTTTAACTATGCAATGTTATGTTCCTCAAAATATTACATTTATAACTGCTACAGCATCCACAAAAGATCAATTTTGACATTCATTCACACAAAATAAATATTATGGATCTGTACACACATGACCTTAATGCTGTTATTTTTGTGTGTCGTGGAATGCTGCTCACAATAGCAGATCATGAGCAGAATATCAATCAGCATGATAACCTCAGTCAATGTTATTAGCCATTTTGTTACACAGAACCCTAGTTGTGGTTGTTAAATCTTAAGTGAAGACAAGTTAATACTCTATTGGGTGGCTTCAGATGTGTCACATTTAGCAGTACAAAATTCAGAGAGCAACCAGCCACAATGTGAGAGATGAAAATCAGTAATGCATAATTTTTTGTGCTGCAGTCACTATTCCCATCCATCACAATCCATGCATAAAAGCATTTGTCATCGGAAGTTGAAATGACTCTTCAGAAACCAGAACTGTTTTTGAAACAGTTAGCAAGTTTGAGTAGAACCATATGTTGATTATTTTAAAGCAAGAAACAGGGAATGACTTAAAAGAAAACAGTTTAGGCTAAGCTAAATTTATTAAGGCCGGTTTTCAAGTAACTAATTTCCAGTGCACACTCAAACTGGAAGTTCTCAAAGGTGTTGTAAGTTGGTCCACAGTAATGATGATGATTGCCTGTCGGCAACTGTGTCACCACTTTGCGACTGAATGGAACTTTGACTGTTCATCCAACTAGACAGTAGTCTAATTCTTTCCTATCTGGAGGCGGGGATGGTGAAGCATACTGGAGAATGGGTGAGGATCAGACCATTGGTGATCTTCAGGTCATCCATGAAGTGTGATGGTGTGGGGGCCAGACATAAACCGGCATAGATCGCCAGCTAATTCTTAAGGCATAACACCTTCAGAATGCACTCTTATTAATGACACAGGACCAACATTGGATCCTAGCTGGTTCCAGGGGCGCTAACCCATTAGTCTCATTCTGCCTCTCCTTATTTCACTGTACTCCTGCAAATTATTCTCTCTCACGGATGCCATCAATTCCCCTTTGATTCTTTTTTCCATTAACCTACATTAAGGGATAATTTACAGGAGCCAATTAAGCTCCAGGACACCTCGATAAATGAGGGGAGACTGGAGCGGTCACAGAGAGAATGTTGCAACTTTGCAAAAACAGCATCCACCGTCAGAATCAAACCAGGATCCCAGGAGCTTTGAGGCAGCAGCACTAACTACTGTGTCACTGTGCTGTAGTGAAATGCAGCAAATCTATATCCAAAGAAGTAGAGGTTTATGTACAAAACAGCACATCATTTACATATTGAGATGTTAATATATGCAAAATGAATGTCTGTGGAATGGTAACATACCTTATGAAGCAGGTACAGCACATGGCTTTGTTATCCAATAGAATCACAAGCTGTTATAGAAGGATTTGAGAGTCTGGTTTGAGTATGTGAGCAGGAGAGTGTGGTTGGTCCCCACTTGCATTTTCCTTCCCACCCTGAAAAGATAACTTCTGATGTATATTTCCTACCACCCCCCTCCACCTTCCTGCCCACTGATTTCTCTCCCCTCATTACCCACCTCTATTTCTACCCTCAACCTCACTCAGCTTGGGCTTACCTGAAGTTCACTGGCTGAGAGGACAAATGTGCAAGTTAGTTCAATTCAAGGTGGTGCGTGGACTTCAGGTCCTCAGTATGGTGTACATCTGGAAAGAAACCAGATATGTTCATCGGCACAGCTTTTCTTTTGAAAATAAATGAAAAAAACACAAATTTGGCAGAAAATACTACAAAGAAACTATTTATATATTTCAAAAAATAGTTCAGTCCAGATTCAGTCAATAACATTCATAATTAACATAATGAAAATAGCAGTGTATTACTTGCCTTTTTTTTTCAAATTGGTAGCTGAACACTAATTTTACTGTGCTTAACATATAAAATGAAATGACATAGCAGAACATAAATATTTTTCCTTTGGTCATGTTGTTTTAGACGTGATAGAGAGGGGGATAAAAGAGGTGGAGGGGTTGCACTATTGATAAGGGAGAATGTTACAGCAGTACTCAGAGAGGACATACTGGAGGGTTCATCCACAGGGGCAATTTGGGTGGAGCTCCGAAATAGGATAGGTGCAACTACGCTGATGGGATTATACTGTAGGCCGCTTAATAGCCACCGGGAGGTGGAGGAACAGATTTATAGACAGCTTATGGAAAGATGCAGAAACAACAGGGGTGCCACAGGGGGCTTTAACTTCCCCAGTATTGATACAAGAAGCTTAGATGGGGTGGGATTTCTTCAGTGCATCCAAGAGGGGTTCTTGAAACAGTATGAGGAGAGTCCAACTAGAGGAGAGAACATACTGGATCTAGTTTTGGGAAATGAGCCAGGCCAGGTGGCAGACCCGAAAGTGGATAAACATTTTGGGAATAGTAACCACAACTCATTATGTTTTAAGATAGTTATGAGTAAGGATAAAATTGGATCTTGTGGGAAGGTACTAAATTAGGGGATAGTAAATTACAACAGGATAAGGCAAGAGCTTGGGGCATTGATTGGGAGTAGCTGCTGTCGGACAAGTCCATGTTTGACATGTGGGAGTTGTTTAAAGACCAGCTGATCGGAGTTCAGGATAGGCATATTCCGATAAGGAGTAAAGATAAGGGTGGTAAGGTAAGGTAACCATGGATGATCTGAGAGGTTCTGAATTTAGTCAGGAAGAAAAAGGAAACATACCCAAAAGTTAGGAAGCTAAAATCAGACTGGGCCCTCGTTGAATATAAAGATAGCAGGAAGGTGCTCAAGCTTTCAAGTAGAACTAATATTTTCTTAGATTGTTTCACATTATACATATTGTCCTGTTTAGTCTCATGATTAGTAACTAAAGACTGATTCATTTTTGATGTTTCCTTTAAACTTATATCATCGATATTATTTCATTAGTTTATATGGGAATTATTTAATAAAACTAGTTATGGTTCACTGTGGTGTTCTGATGTAGCTTATGACTGTAGTTGTATCAAATATGAGATGGTCATCACAAAAATTCTAATAAATCATCAGGTTTATTATCTATAAAACTTGATAGAACTAATCAGGATTAAGGTAAACAGCCAGATACATGCTGGATAAAACTATTCCCTGATGTAAATGGAGGAATATTCTTTTATTTGAAACTCCTACTGAAGTGTAGTATTTCATGATTTCTCATCGAACGTCTACCTTTTTCAGATACTGACTAACTTGCTGTGAATTTCCAGTGTTTCTGCATTTATTCTAGTTATGCCAAATCCAGTTTTTTTTTAAATCTTGGGTAATGAATAATGTCCAAATTCAACACTACTGGAAGAGTGCAAACAAAGAGCTTGTCTGAGTCATGTTCAATCCAACTATTATTAAAATCTAAATTGGTGCAGTAAGTGACGTGTGATTTGAATTGTCTGCTATAGAGGTAGGCAGGTCATACCCATCAGCTGGAGGACAGTCCATCTGACAGTAGAGTTCTATTTTTATTTGAATTGGAAAGCACTGTGGATTTTGAAACTTCCCTTAATTAAGTCTGTCTGTTTCAAGCTTTCTCCATTGGTTCTAGCCTGAAACTGCCTGATCCTGTCTAATTACAAAAGTTACGCAGGTCTGGTTAGAACTAGATAGGGAAGAAGTCCAATCCAGAGGGAAAATGGGTACTACTAACTCACCTTGCCTTAGACTTACCAATGAGGCAAGGAGCCACAACATTACAGCAACCTCAGGACAGACTTTAACTTTTATTTTGGGTTTTAAATGAGATGTGTTGTGTTGTCCCCATGCAAACATACCTAATTCATTCATATGAAATTCTTTCTTTTAACTATTTTCATGGCAAATTATCCAATGTTTAAAAAAAATTACCACTTTCATTAAAATATTAATAATTTCTTTGCTAATTTTCAGCAGCACAATTTCACTCCAGCTATCTTTTATTGAATGTATTAATTTATTTAAAATACCATAAGAATGGGTTTGGTTTAAAACTGTAATACAGAAAAACAATTAGACTGCATTTTTTAAATCCACTCATGGAATATGGTTGCTGTTGAATGGCCATTTGTTGCCAAGTTACATGATACCTTTGTATTTTTCCTATGGTGCAACGTGATTGACCTAATGCATTGAAATTAATTTTCATTAGCTGTAAAGATAGTTTCCTCCTATTACTTTTAATGCTATCTACATGTTATACAACATAGAACATTACCTTGTCAGTTAATGTGCAGTGGAAATAGTCCACAGCATTCTGTTCTCTCTCATTTAAATCTACCATGGTGGCTAAAATAAGGTGATTTCCTCTCACCTACTTCATCATCCCGCCTCTAGCTTCCTTGTCTCAGTTTCCTTTGGTCAATCTATACAACATTAAATTGCTAATATTAAATTACTGCTAATATTAATGATGTCTATTTGTAATGTATTACATGACACTATTTACATTAATTTCTCCAACTGTATATTTGTTTCAAACCTGTTAAATGTTTAACTTTTCTCTGTTCTGGCAAATAGCCATCAACCTGAGGCATCAACATTGCAGCCTCTGCAGACATAGAAAAAGTCTCCCCCTCCCCCAGCCGTTTTGTGTTATTATTTCGGATTTCTAGTTTCAACAGTATTTTGCTTTTGCTTTACTCTTGGGGGATTATTTCTATTGTTACTGCTGGCAGACTACACGGGAGAGTGGAATCTACTGAACCAATGCATCTTTTCCAGTATTAAGTTAATCAGGAGTGTTTATTGTACCTCTTCTAACCCAAAGCACTGGGTTTAATGTAACATCCCAACTGTTGTCCAAGCAGAGATCAGCTGAATTAACAGAGGCCAGCAATTAAAGTCTTGTCCTCTGTCTCATTACTACATGGTCTAATCACCCCAGTTGGCAACTGGGTTGAGTGGAGGAGTTGGAAACCTAGGTCTCCTGGTTTTGTTTTAAATTGCATTTCAGGAGGAACGTTTTAACTTATTTGGGTAGAATGCTGAGCCATCATTTTCAAAGCAAGTAGAAAAGGCAATTTGCCACAGCAGCTAAAATTGTTGCCTACAGAAAATAAAGCTATTTGGACACAATCAAAAAATGTTTCATAAATATCACTGTATAAGCCATGATGCTGCAGTAGGATTCAAAATCAATGCCTATGGCTTTAATATTTCAAGTGCATGCAAACTTGAGCCTGAGCAATTTGTGATGACCGGGGAAACAGAAGTCAAATCCAGTATTAAGAGATCTACCGTCCAAAGTTGAAAAGGAAACTTCTAGAAACAAAAAAAAACTTTTTTTTAAAAAAGATGAAGATATAAAATTACTGCTGGATCAATCTTTATATAGCTATACCACTTTATACTTTTGAGTTTTAAATCAATACTCATCATAGAACAAGCACGGCAATTAATGGTGTGCAGCTGGGTCTGAGCACGAGAAGAACATGACAGTGCCTTGAATGAATTTCTGCAGTTTATATTTTCTTCTTGGATATCAAATGTTATGGATAACAAGTAGGATTACAACTTCATAATTATTTTTAAAATTATACATTTAGTATTGATTGTTGAAGAGATAAAAAGATATAACTTTCAGTCAGTCAATTTCACCCACTGAAGGTCAACTCACTTGCATTATATTGCTTATGTTCTCTGATATATAGCACATACCCATGTTAAAATGACCTATGTGAGGATGTACTCAAGACAACTGTTTATATACAAGCTTTTCTATTTATAAGCTCCATACTTAAATGACTGAAAATTTAGATGGAAATTTCTGAGTCATTTACAAACTATCCATTGGTATTTATCTTTGGAGGATTACAGTGAAATTTTACCTCATAATGGTGGAAGATTTGATCAGTGTGCTGCAAATTACAATATTATGAACTAAGGACATAAGAAATGACCCTATATCCCCTTGACCCTATTCTTCCAATCAGTAAGATCATAGATGTTCTGCAAATCAACTATTTTCCTGCCCCATCATCAAAACTATTGATTCTCCTAATGCCTAGAGATCTAGTGCTCAGTCTTAAATTTACTCAATGACTGAGCATCCACAAATCTCCAGGATTTATAAAGAACACATTAATAATTTTCAGGTGTAAAACAGAATGCTTAAGTGTCCAACATCCTAGCAGCTTTGCATGACTATCGATGCCAGAAATGTAACTCCTGCTATTGGGGTCTGACATATACACTGAAAATATTCAAAAGTACTTTTGTGCTACTTAAATAAGGTTCTGTGATTTTTGCACCCTTTTGTAAAATCGATCTGCCCTTGGGCCTATCACTATGCAGTAGGCTCTCTTAGCAACTCAGAGAAGGATCTTGCACATGAGTGGTAATCAAAAGGCACATTTTACTTGGTCACCTGTTTGGAAACTTGCTCTGTTGTGTACTCCAAGTCATCTCCAGAGCTGTCCAGGCAACGGAGGCATTTCTTGAGAATGTTAATGCTCTGCTCGTTGATATTGCAGGAGGCAGCAGGATTCTTATTATCCACGTAAGGCTTAAGCTTTGCACTGAAATCAACAACAGGTGGAAAGAGGAGAGCCTCCATCTCCAAGTAACCACTTTTTGGTCTGACATGGAACTATCTAATTTCTTAATCGCTCTACTGGCCTGTTGGCCAAGGGTTTCATATATTGAAAACTTGTGAAGAATATGCTTGACACTGACTATGAGAAGAAAATTCAGGGACAGACATTAATCAACACTAAGAAAGGTAGGGGTTGATCAGGAATAGTCACCATTGCTTTGTTGATGGGAGATCCTGCCTAACTGATTTAATTTAATTTTTTTTTTGAAGTAACAGAATATATTGATTAGGCCTATGCTGTTGAGTTGGTTTACATGAATTTCAGGAAGGCCTTTGATAGTTTCCCACGTGGAAGGCTGATCCAAAAGGTTGGAGCCCACTGGATCCAAGAAAAGTTTGCAAATTGGATCCAAACTAGACTTGGTAACCAGATTAAGATGGTGACGATGGAGGGTTGTTTTTGTCATAGGAAACTAGTGGTGTACCACAGGGATCAGGGACCTAAGATGTTTGTCACATACATTAATGAGTTGGATATGAATGTAAATGGCACAATTAGTAAATTTGCAGATGGCATGAAAATTGAGAGTGTTGTTGATAATGAGTATAATCTTAGGTTAGTAGGAGAGAACAATGAAAGGTAGAATGTAATCCCTGTATGTGTGAGGTGATACATTTTGGGAGGTCTAATAAGGGTAGGTCATACGCCATGAATGGTAGGGCCCTATGTCATACTGAAGAACAGAGGGACCTGGGTGTGCAAGTCCTTAGATCCCTAAAATTGGTAGCACAGGTAAATAAGGTGGACAAGAAGGCATATGGGATGCTGGCCAATAGCTAGGGCATAGAAAAAAATGCAATGTCTTGGTATGACATTATAAAACATTAGTCAGGCCACAGGCAGTGGTATTGTGGTCTCTTGCAACCTCTAACACTGAGGATAACAAAAGCAGAATCAACGGTTAGTGCTGCTGCTGCACAGCTCTAGTGATCCAAGTTCGATCGTAACCTTGGTGGCTGCCTGTATGGAGTTTGCACATTCATCCTGTGAGCATGAGGGTTTTCCTAGATGCTCTGGTTTCTTCTCACATCTCAAAATATACTTTGATAAATTAATTGGCAATAGTAAATTACCCTTGGTGTAAGTGGGTGGCAGGAGAATCATTGGGGAGTTTTTGTGTATGTGAAAAAGAATTGGTAAACAGAGAAATAAGTGAAGGATTGGGACTGATGGGAATGCTTTGAGAGCTGGCATAAACTTGATGAGTTGAAAGGCCTCTTTTGTTGTGAGAAATATGACAAACATGAGTGTACAAATAGCATTATATTTAGCTTCCAGTTAAAGCTGCACATATCCTGACGTGAAGATTTATCACCATTTCTCCATCATTACTAGGTCAGGATTGTTGTCAGAACGAGGACTAAAGAAGTTCAAGGAGAGGGTACATTATTACCTTTTCAAAACAAGAAGGGGATTGGCAATAAATGCAGCTTTGGCAATGTCATCCTTGTTCGAAAAGCAAATATATCAAATCATCCTGCTCTTTATGGCATTTAATAAGCATCCAAACCATTCATTTTGGAATAATTCTTGAAAGCAACTGAAGATCCTTTATGACTTAACATATGACAGTTATTTTTCTGGAGTTTACTTGGAGATTGTTCTAATTTTTGGCAGATTGCTTGAAAACCACAGATGCATATAAACAGAGCTTCCACTGATTGGGTGAATTTCTGATGCCATGGTGATAACAGTTAACATTGTACCTGGTTTTAACTAGGAACAAGAATAACAAGGTTACGGTCTTCAGTTCAGCTCCAGCTCTCATTTCCCTGTTGCCTTATCAGAGCTCTTTTTTTAAAATAAAACACACGTCCAATCCTGCCAGTGAGCATTACAATTCTCAACATTGCTTTTTTTAAAAATGCATCTCATAGCAATTAAAATTGAATTAATGAAAAGGTTAGAGTTCAGGGAGAACACTGATTTTTGAGAGAGTTGAATTATTCTTGGTAGGTGGCTGATATTCTACTAATGCTAATCAAGCCACTCTGCACATTAAGGTACCGATAACATGAACTAATAGGCAACGAGACAACTTAGATAGAGATCAGTATTAGATGTCTGTTACATTAAAAAAATCCCTGGATGCCATGTCTTTTGACAAGTACAACAGATTCAAGATTCATGTTTCTTTCACTTTTATATCTGCAGTACAAAAAGGTCCTTTGGTAGAAGAATCACATTGAAATCCACTATTCAATCCTTTTTCTATGAGAAAATCAGGTCCAAGAATCACAGAGATTCCTGGCATTCAGCAGTGATATTATAGCCTTTGAGTTAAAAGACTTTGGGGTTAACTCCCATTCTAGGCCTTGACCACGTAATTTCAGCTGACTCTCCAGTACAGTACTGAGGGAGTGCTGCGTTTCTAGAATAATTAATTCCCTCATGAAGATGTTCGGAAGCTTTTTATTCTCTTTTAATTACAATCTTGTGATTCAGAACCAGAAATGAACCTCTGTAACCAGAGCCTTGTCTGCATAGTTGCTCAAAATTGAGAGAGGCCATGATAGACAATATTTTTTTAAAAAATCAGCCAATTGGTCCTACCAATTAATGACTGTTAGTAACAGATTTCCTTCATTCACCTTCTCAGGTTGGCTTCTCACCTCATTTAAAAGCAGCAAATCTAGGGCTCAGTATTGCAAAGAATTTGCTTCTCAACTAATGCAATTACCACAATTTTCACATGGTAAGGCTAATAGCACAGCTTGCTATTAATTCCCATTAATTTCATGAAGTTATTCCTTTTGCACATTAATTACTGATAAAACTTGCTGTAGAAAGTTATGGGTGCTATTTGACAGTGCAAGTTCCTTATTGAAGAGGAGACATATTTTCCCATCCAGCAAAATAACAATTTAATCAATGGTATTTTAATATGTACTAAATGACTGATATATTTTAAATTTTAAATGTACATTGTAATTTTTTTTGTTTTTTTCTTTCTACATTTCTCTTTTATTCCAATCATTTTGTTCCTTTATTTCCTTTTCTGATTTGACTCAAATTCTCCTAAATTCCTTCCTGTTTTTCTTTGACTCCTTAAGGCTTGTTGGTCTAGTAGATTAATTGTCAGCCTTCATGTATCAGTATTCCAGATGCCCCATTCCACTTGTTATCAGATTAAACTTCCAGCAATTTAAATACAAAACATTTGAGCATTCGAGCAAGGGGAAAAGTCTAACTAATGGGCTGTGAATACCCTGCTTCAACAGATCCTGGGCCATTAAATAGTGCTTGATCAGTATTCAACAATTAAAGTGATCTTCACCCCTTGCATACAGATAAAATTCCATTGCCTAGCTATTCAAAGGCCCTGGAAAACACACAATAAAATGGCACAGCACAGGAAAACAACGCCAGTTTGCATGGTGAGGATAATACATGATATGTTTGAGTGCTTAGGGGGTGCCAATTGCAACGCTTTACCCTTTAATTCAGATCTGGGCAACGTCAGTAATCCCACACAACAAATGAGTCATCCAAGTTACTTTGTGTCATGACTGGATTTTTAAAGCGGGGCTGAGTACCGAATCTGACCACTGCTAGGAATCACATACACCACACATCCAAATCTCATACACACATCTTATGCCTTAAGCATACCTACATCTTTTAAATCAAAACAGCCATACCAAATCTTATCTTATATGCAAACATTGCAATAAATACACTGATGCTCTTCCCCTTCTCTTACAGCAGATGGCTGCATTCTACAGCAGACTACACCAGCAGATTGACAGGGTGGCCCTACTGTGCCCACATTCCTGTGGAGAAGATGCAGGATCTGTCCATGGTGAGTCACCAGGCACTAGTGGACTGCAGCCTGATGAAGTGGAAAGGAAAGGATAGTTCATGTACCAAGTACCCTGGGGGCTTAAATGAGGACTACAGTATGACAGCCTAGAAAAGAAGGGCGATGACCACGTAGATGAAGATAATTGGGCATTGTCAGGCCCAATTATCTTCAACTATGGTATGGCATCTGATGGCAGAGCTCAACTGCAACGAGGAAGCAACCAAGGTAGGAGTGCTACACTGAAACTTATGATTTCTTCCTTCATGATTCCACTGTTTGAGGGTGTCAAGGCACTCCAGCAATCCACCCTCCAGTAGATCATTGGACTAGCAGATCTCCTGCCTCAGCCGAGTGGCCTTGACTTTATAAGAACAGAAATCAACCATCCTGTGTCAGAATATCTCCTGCCATTTTCACTCTGACACTAACCAGCTGCTCCCAATGAAATGGTGGCAGTCCAAAACTGGCTCGTCTCACCCCAGAGCTATTCACTGTCACCTATCATGGCCAACTCCCCTCCCAAGCAGCAGCCATCCACTGGCTTCGTGGCAGCCACTGAGGGAGGAGTGCCTGGTTGTAGTTGGTGAGACAGGCAGGCACTGAAAGTAATGCAGAAGGGCGATTTGTCGGTAACTACATGGTTTTGTCTGTGATTCTACAAAAACAATTGTCATTTTGATATGTTTGATTCTAACTTCCATGACTTGTGTAAAATGGGAACACTGTGATGATCAGTAGGCTGCACACAAGGGAACTGTCACCGTTGAGGTTTGGGCTTCTCTTTATTTGTTATCGTACATGGGTAATGGACAATGCTGGAAGGTTGGCATTTGATGCTCATTCCTACTTCCTCAAAAATGGTAAAGGAACAACCTTCCTGCCCCACGTTGTTGCTATCATCTCTTCAGATGCAGCTCAATATAATGAACGAGTAAGCACATCGAGCATGTTCCCCATACTGTAAGCCAAATTGTTTCTCAGTTCTTCCAGTATGGACTAATTGAAAGGCAGTTTTACAGTGTCTGGTCTTTTTTTCTCTCAACAATTCTGTGAAGGAGTGGAGGAAAAATCTGAGCTCCTCCACCCAATGGGGATCACAGTTGACCAGAAATATAACTAGACTGACCATAGTTAAAAATGTGGCCTGTTCCTGTGTGTTCTAATATGGATACAAGGGCAGGTCAGGGACTTGGCAATCTGTGGTGAGCAACTCAGTTGTTGACTCACCTTTTCACCATCAACAGACCACAAGAAATGACTCCACCTGCCTAGCTGAATGAAGTTCAACACTCAGGAAACTCAACAAGGCAATTCACTTCTCTATTTTGAGCATTCAGTTCCTTATTACCGGCACACTGAAGATGCAGTTAGTATCCGCTACTAAATGTATTGCAATTACAAAAACTACTTTGACAACATAGAAGTGCAAGGGCAGCAGATGTATGGGAAGTCCACCATCTGCATCTTTACTCCAAGTCATAAATAGTCCTATCTTGGAAGTATGATTCCATTTCTTTACTGTCAACAGATCAAAATTCTGAACCTCCACATTTAATGGCAGGTTGGAGTACATTCAAAGCAAGTAGTGCATTGGTTCAATGCAGCAGCTCACCACCATCTTTTCAAGGATAATTAGAGATGAGTAATAAATATTGGCCTTACCAGCAAAGCCTAAATCCCATAAACAGAGTAAAAATAAATCATTACTGGAGGGAAATGAGAAATTGTGTAAACAAAGTTCAATACAATTCCATGAGAAAAAGCAACCTCATAAGAAGCTCATCTAATACATGATAATTTGATGAGCAAGTTGTTCATGCAAGAAAATCCAAATGCAAATCGAATTAATACATTTGGGTTCTGCTGGTGATGTAAACATTGTGCCCGATGCAAGCCAGGGCTGCAGAGATGCTGGCATCAGCCCAAATTAAAAACAAAAGCTTTAGGCTGTGTTCTCCTGGTCATTACCCAGTGACTCATGGTGAACGTCAAGATGGGATGTGGCAAAAGTACCTCTGCACTCATTAACATTGCAGCACTCATCACATGGACTTGCACAAACGGAAATGGCGGTTTCACAGTCAGGTTACTGCACTGGTAATCCAGAAATTACTTCAAATCCAACCACAGAGGGTGGAAAAATATAAATTCATGTTAATTATATAAAAGCTAGTATCAGTATTGTTGACCATGAAATTCACAGATTATCATAAACACCCATCTAGTCTGCAGTTGTTCTTTAGGGAAGCAAAACTACAGCCCATATCTGGTGTGGATTATACACATCCAGACCCAGAGTGATGTTGTTTACTCTTGCCTGCTCCTCAGTAATCTTGCAGGCTATGCAGTTATACCAAAACAGCTACCACAAATTGCAGTCATTATTGTAGGAAGTCATTCACCAAAGACTGTTAAAGGTCCAAAAGGAAGCTCACCAAAAACATAAAGGCTATAAACATTAAAATGGCCATGGAGTGAGGCACAACAGAGTGACGTAGCCATAGCTAGTTAACAACTTAAGGTGAGCAAGGAGAGAAGTGGGGAAATTAAGAAAGGGAACATTAAATGAGATTTGAAATATTTTAAATGCTAAGAAGTGTTTCAGTAGAAATTACATTTATAGCAGAATGAGCACAAATTAAACACCAGCTTCTCTTAACTGATATTTCTTTGCCTGTGGCAATGGTGCAGCTTGCTGAATAGTTAATAAGGAATCACAAATCAATGCCAAAATGCACAGACTTGATGCCTGCCCCTCTGCTGCCTTTGACTACTTTGAAAAGTGTAATTAAAGTCAGCTTGTCTTTCTCAGTTCCCTCAGTGCAACACCTCATGATTGGCAGTGTAGTTTTATCCATTCTACCAGGCCTGCCAGATCCAATATGTCCCTTGGGAAATAGTATGCATACAAAAGGTATCAGCTTCAGAAAGTCAAGTAGATCTTGCAGCATGACTTCCACCAGAGCTCATTATGGTACCCGAGGCTCCTTTGAATGCTAATACCAAGAAGGTGGGTTGATGCATAATTAACAATGTTTTGAAGGTTGTCAGTTGATATTTAACCACCAGCTAAAAATATTACAGTCCCCTTTCTGCAAAAATCATGACCACTCATCCATGGTAATGGTACATTTACACCAATTGCAACTTCAGCTCTTCCTCCTAGTTTGAAGAGAACCTATGCAAGGCAAAGCAATCCACAGGAGTCACAAGAGACTGCAGATGCTGGAATCTGGAGCAACAAACAATCTGCTGGAGGAACTCAGCAGGTCGAGCAGCATTTGTGGGAGGAAAGGAATTGTCGACGTTTCAGGTCAAAACCTTGCATCAGGACTGCAATCCATAGCATGGCTGGAAAGGGGGTGAGAAAGGTGCAGAGAAGATGGTCAGACAGCAATTCTTAAAAGTCTGTTACTGACCCTTAAATAAAAGTCCATCTTCCTTTGGCCAGTAACTACTGACACTTGACTTTGGTAGACTGTAAGGTTGGATATTCTCCATCCTAAATAACGTGATTCAGACTAATAGTTTCACAAATTTGTTTGAACATCTGACCAGCTTTAATGTTTGAATTTATATGAAATAACATTGGATGAAAAATTTCATTTCTATATCAAATAGTACTTTGAGAACTATGATGCTATTTCTGCTCCCTAATAGCATCTGATAATGTGAACACATTTATGAGTTGTGCAGGACATATTGGGGAGTACATTAGCATCTACATGGCTAATGTACATAGAAACTTGAAGAGTAGGAAGAGCATTATATCAAGCAGCATGCTGCCTCTTAACCACTTGCCAAGAAGGTTTCTCCACCAGTACCATTCAAAGCGATCTTCAGCTGCTTTCAGAATAGTTGCAGGTTGGTTACAACTAGTGCTATGAATGTACACGTATTTTGTGCTCTCTGACATTAGTTCAGATTGCAAAAATCTATAGGGTATGGTTTTGCAATAGCTAATGTCTTCCTCCTGACTGTGGCTCCTCAGGTGGTGCTTGTATTCTTAGCCGTTACCCTTGGAACATTGGATGATTAGAAGAACGTGCAGCAGAGCAGGCCAAGCTGCTAGAGAATGGAGGATGATACATGTTCTCTGCAGGAGGCCGTAAAACATCCAAGGCACCCAAGGATCAATTCTACCTCTACCTCAGTGAAGAACAGTTTGAGAGGTCTGTAAAATTTTCCAAGATATCCTTACTGAAAACATCCATCTGCTGTTGCTTCTATTGCATCCTCTTTAAGCTGTTGGCTTTAACTAGTGCAGACTAGCTTTAAGTGGTGCAAGCTTCTCAACAGCACAACTAGTGCTGCCTGAATGCTACAATCACATTAATTGGACGACAGCACGCTGCCTACATCAAAAGCAATAAGCACAAATTAATCCAAGACTGCAATCCCCGTGGTTGTTTTCGGGGTCTATCAAGTGTCATAGGATAAGTGTACTTGGCCAATAGAGGAATTACAGGAGGATCAAGACCAAGCATTGCCTTGCTAGCTTCACACGCATCCACCCTGAAAATGTCAAAAGAGAAAAGATTTAATCTATTCTCCTCTCAACACTTATGGCAAATATGCTGTTTATTGTTACCATCAAAGGAGTCATGCAGGGTCAAATGACAATCTGTTTATTATGCCTCATTTTCATTTTAATTAGCAAATTACTTTAACAAACCAATTCTTTTTTTAAATAGCTAGAAACTGAAGTGTTACCAGTATTTAAATGCATGTTGACAAACCAAAGTTCCTATTCAATATATCATTCAAGGTTCAAAAAAAAGTACTGTTGGTCCTGCCACTCTGAAAAGGGAGAAATAAATTGGCAACATCAGGTGCTCAATTGAAGCATATGGAGTCACAATGTAAATTTTCTAAAAACTACCTGGCAAAGTACAGCATCACATTAACCTTTTAAGCAATTTACAGTAATATTCCACAGGTAAAATAACTTCATTTCTATTATGTAGTCATCTGTACAAGTAAACTAAAATGCATTATAATAAAATTATGTATTTTGTTCATAGGGTAAAATTATGAAGCTAATCATAAACAATCCCTTTGAAAAAATTTGTATTAACTTTAGCTTTCCAACAGTATAGAATATATTTCAGAGTCAGAGAGATAGAGCACAGAAACAGGCCCTTCGGCCCACTGAGTCTATGCCGACCATCAACCATCCATTGATACTAATCCTACATTAATCCCACTTTTTAAATTCTCCCCACATTCTCATCAACTCTCCTCCCCCCCAAGATTCTACCACTCACTGACACACTAGGTGCAATTTACAGCAGCCAATTAACCTACCAACCTGTGCATCTTTGAAATGTGGGAGGAAACTGGAGCACCCGGGGGAAATCTGTATGGTTACAGGGAGATCATGCAAACTCCACTCAGACAGCACTGGAGGTCAGGATTGAACCCAGGTCTCTCGACCCAGGAGGTAGTGGCTCTACCAGCTGCAAAATATGTTTTGTTAAAAATAACAATCGTTAGAAGTGTGCTGGAAATTTTATATTCTTTGCTAATGATGGATTTCTAATCAAAAAGGTGTTGTATCTTCCATTTAGTTTGTGAACAGAAGGGCCACTTGCATTACCTAACAGCTATTTTAATTAGAAGCACTGGAGGTCAGGATTGAACCCAGGTCTCTCGACCCAGGAGGTAGTGGCTCTACCAGCTGCAAAATATGTTTTGTTAAAAATAACAATCGTTAGAAGTGTGCTGGAAATTTTATATTCTTTGCTAATGATGGATTTCTAATCAAAAAGGTGTTGTATCTTCCATTTAGTTTGTGAACAGAAGGGCCACTTGCATTACCTAACAGCTATTTTAATTAGAAATTATGCAAGTACTTTTGCATAAAAATGCAAGTCCATGACATTGCCCGAGATCTACTTTATTTTTTTTGAACAGGTTCTTCTGCCTAAAATTAATTGATATGGGCCAACAAGGCAAGACTGACAACCAATCTCTATCTAATTCATTCACACATGACTCTTCACAGATCCTCCCCAACATTAAAATACCCATTGACAACTTGAAGGTTACTTGCTGTAGCAGCCATAGATTGTTCTCTTTTGCCATGTCGTAAGACAAGAAACAGGATTGGAGGTTCAAAATAGATATCCTTTATTAGAGGCAAACAATGCTTAGATGGCTTAAGTTATCGATGCAACAATGTATCAAAGGTCATATCACATGGTACACCAATGTACATTAATATATACTACATTGCTTTGTAATTAATAACAAACATTAGCTATATAGCAATTATTTACACACACACAAATATACACTCGCGTCTACATACAAATCTCATGATCTACAAGTTTCTAGTTGTGATCGACTCAACTGCAAAGGCGGTGCTTTTTCACTTCAGGTTCTCGTCTTTCACTCCATTGAATTATTCCCTCCTGTAGACTCCGTTACCTACACAGTTTTGGGTCTCCAGTGCCCCCGTCCATATCCTGCCCGGTAATGGCTGCACATCATGTTCTTGATCACCATCTTCCTAAGCATCATGTGCATCTTTTGGTATCTGTCACCCATTTTACCAATACAGTTCCTCACTCCTAGTACTTCTACAATCCTGATACCTCCTGACTATTGTCCTGACAGCAAGCCCCACCTTTGATTTATACCACCCATTCTGGCTCCTCCTCTTACTCTCCACTTGCCCTTCCAGGTTCAGCTGCACCAAACTCAGCCATGTCCGTAACCAGTGACCCAGCCCATGATGAGGGGGAGGGGAGGAAATAATCCTGTACGCAAACAGCAAGAATGCCAGCTGATGACCCATGGACTACTTGGACCCCTTGTCCGATAACCGCTGCTTCATTGTCCTTCACCACGTGAACCGGATGCTCAGCCTGCATGATGAATGACATGTTAAGATAGGTTAAATTCCATTACAGTGGGGAAGTGTGACAAACTACAGATCTAAACTGTGGAGCACAATCAGATATCACTTACCTTGGGAGGCCATGTGTTGTAAGATCTGACTTCAGAGCTTCTGTCGAAGGTACACCATCCAAATGGCAAAACTTCTGACAACTATATGAGAACCTTCCATGTCCTGGCAGCAGGGACAATTTGTTAATTCTTCTGCCATCCATATTTCAGCCTCCAGAACAAATTAATAGAACTGCTGGTTGACAAGGGCTGGTCCTTGATGGTCCACAGCCCACACGAATAACAGCAAAATACAAACAACAGAAACACAAAATGTGATAGATATTTGAAAGAAAGGTCCCTAGAGTGCTCTGGAGTATCCCAGAGGAGGTCATGATTTGAGGTAACTTGCTGTATGCCTCACAACCTCAGGACGAGAGCTTAATCCTTGCCGCAGCCAGACATCAAGCTCCTGAAGAACTGGAAGCAGAAGGAAGAAGCAGCAGACAACTTAGCCAGTGCCTCAGGTCCTACATATTTTCTGGCATTGCACGACTGGTACCTGAAATGAGAAGGCACAAAGGTGGAGCTGTGGTGAGAAGAAAGGGGAAAATAGCACATCCATGGCTCACAATCTGAAGAGGTTGTGGGATCTTTTACAATATGCAGCATGCTATAAGAAATAAAACTAAAGCCAAAACTAATTCTATTTGTGGATTCCCACCCACAATCATTCATCATTCCTGGGAGAGAAATACTAAATACTACAGAACACAATGTAAAGCAGTGCAAATCACAGGCTGACGTGAACTCCTCTACAGTCTGTGCTCTCTCTGTCTCTTCTAATTTATTTTGCTTTCCATCCCTTACTGCCCCAGTTGGTCCTTTTTTTCCTCCCCCCACGTTTGTGTTTCTTGTCTCTACCCCAGTTTAATTTTTTTTCCTACTTTGATTGTTTCTTTCTCTCCTAACTTCATCCAGTTCACATTGCTCTTTCTAGAATGGCAAGAGTTTCCAGCTGGTTTGTCCTTGGCCCCGGTGGCATCGTCCTCAAATAGCACTGAAATTGCATGTTCCAAAGATCAGCGAGACCATTAAGCCCTGGGCAATCTATTTATTTTCAAGCCACAATGGCTTGGATCCAATGGTTTTGAACACTGTTTCCCAGGGCCATTCCTCTCAACTCCCCGACAAATTCCGAGATAACCCAAATTAGAGGGTTAGGAACCCTAATCTAAAGAAAAACAAGATATTCTTCTGAAATTCTAATTTACACAATTTCTTAATGATGGAGTAAGAGAGTTTGGCATGTTTTTGATTTTAAAAGTTATTTTTCAATGCATGTAGATAATTTGACCTACGCTGTTTTAATTGGTTGACACGAAGCAGAAATTTAACACACTTAAGAACATCTGTAGAGTTAACTGAAAGACAATTAACAAATATTTGTGGAGATAAAGTGGGACTGCCACATACAATTTAAAATTCTTACTATACCTATACAGCTGTTAATTTAAATAGATTTTTTAAATCTATGATCACGCTATAATTGAACCAAGATGCTTGTCTATAAATTATTCCTTACAGTTCTTGGAATTGCTTTGCAGACTGTTAGATATGACAACGAGCATGCTCTGAATCTGTAAATATAGCTCATTGCCTGCTGTTTACAGTGTCGTAGGAGGTGTGTGGCAGGATTTTACAGGAATAGCATCTTGATATCATTCCACTTCTATATCTCATCCAGTAGAATAGTAAATGTTCATCTGGGGACAATTAATTAGATTTATCTTTTTTTGTGCACTGCTATTATGCATTGACGTATATAATATAATTCATACCATTAAATTTGGCTGTTCTTGTTTTAGAAGTGGTTTTAACTTGAATTAAAGCTATACAAATCATTGTTCCTTTAAAATTGTGGATTGCAAGAGCTAAAACATCAATTTACAGTTAACTTGTAAGAATATAGATGATCATATAAATCATATGGTTGGACAATAACTTCTTCATTTTAATTCTATACTATCAGTGATCAGTCATTGTGTAATCAGTCATGACTGAAATGATCTGCAGTAGGTCACCTCAAGGTTAATCTTAAATTGGCCCATTTGGGATATGATGATTTCCTACTTCTTTGTAAGCAAGAAGTACGTGCATCTGACTTCTTATTTCCAATTACTTAAGATCTGCAAGCAGATAGGATGTGGTAGATCTTGACTATATGTCACATGACCAATAATAGCAGGTCAACTGCCTATTGTACACATTTACATTGACTTCTTGTACCTTGATGCCAATTTTTTTTTACTCATTTAAAGAATTTGGGATTTTCTGATTAGATGACTTATTTGTGACAATTTCCTATTTACAAGATAGACACAAGGCTTATCTAAATTGCGGTCACATAGGTTAAAGCTAATATTACAAATTACTAGGGATACTAGAAAGGCTATAAATTTCTTAAAATTGTACAAGGAACTCAGTCACACATGTCCAATACGAGCCAAAAATGCACAGATTAAGAAAATTGGTGTGTGCAGTACCCAAGGTTGAAACAGGCATTGATCTCTTTGAAGATGTGAATAAGGGAACCAACATCAAAGGAAATCCACACTGCAAGACATTTTATCTCTGCCACACAACAACCTTTAAGTGTCTTAAGTAACATGAGATTTTAACATATACTTGACCTACCTCAGTGAAGAGCTGAACCAATGCTTTTATTTCCCCCAATCCTGAACTTGCTGCAGCTTCCAATCTTCCTCCACCCAATTATTCCTTAACAAGCACCAATAATTCCCTCTCCTACAAATGCCCTTTCCTCGTCAACCAATCAGACCTCTAGCCACTGACTGCTTTCAACTGGCCAACACCCGCCAATCCCCTTCCTCAGTTACCTCAGGATTGCTGCTAGCTTTGGATTTCTCCAATTTGCAGTCAAAACCTGATGAACAATGGCCAAGACCCACTTCCAAAAGTGCTTGAAGGCTCAACATTACTTTGCAAGAGAATGGAACCTGAATTTCTGGCCAATAACCAACTAGTGATAAGTTGTGGGCACGATTGTTAAAGTCGCACATAACTACAAATAAGCTACAAAGCATTTTATCAGCACATTCCATTTCATTCTCAGTACATAGTCCACTGTGGCAACAACACTATCAGCCATCAGGACTTCCTCATTTTCTATTGAAAATTAGCATTTTTGGAAGTGATATATAGAGTTTAATGTTTCATGTGGATTTCTTCAGTTGAAGGGATAAATTAGAGGACAGAACAGTTATTTAGAAATAACGATATTTATAGCTTAAATCTAAGATGGCAATTGGGTACCTCAATAATTAAAATATTAATTTTATATAAATATCTTGTCCATAGAAAAATACTGGAATCAGTATCACTAATCCCAGAGCACACCTGAAATAACTCATCCTTTTTTCAGTAAAACTCAGGTTTTCTTTACTATGTTACTTAATTCAGATGACAGAAATGTAGATCAAGAGAAGGCAATGTAGACAGCACAAAGAAAATTAAACTTGTTTTTTGTCCCCCAGACAGGGAAGTTTCAGATAACTTAACAATATGACCCAAAGTGAATTAATAACTTACTTCTAGGTCAAATAATTCAGATATCTTTGTAGCCATTTGGATTTTTACCAAATCAGACTAGTTTTCCAACACAGGAATACACAAAGATGAGAGAGACTGTTCTGCACATTGATGTTACTACTGTGTGGATCCTACCAGAAGATAATGAAAAAAAGTCCTGCAGGTACTTCTAAAAGAAATGTAAAGTAAACTACTGATGTACTGTTGGTAAAGAAACAGAATATTGGGTGATTTTTATTTTCTTTTTCCCAGCCTAGTTTGGGATTACCAAGATCTTTGGTCACCTGGTTACTGTTGCTAATTCTGGTTAGTCGTTAGGAAGTAATTCTGTTCACTGATAGGTGTCACCCATTGGACAAAACAAGAACACAATTTGAGAATTTCCTAATTGGCTTAATTACCCAGTGAGAAATTCAGTGAGAAGTTGTGGGTGGTGAGAATTGAACTAATGTGCCTAAAAGGCCAACAAATTTGAAGGAGTATCTATAAAAAGGGAGACAGAACAATTTTAGGAGGTAGAGATCTTATTCTTTGTTATTTAGCAGTTCTCGACTTGCACTCTACACTCTAACCAAAACTAATTATACCTTTAGCAGCTGTATGAGCCTTCAGGGATCACACAACAGCACAGATGTTTTTATGTTTCTGCCTATATTTTCCAACATGCCCCTTTACAGTAATTTTTTTAAAAAAAAGAACAGATTGGCCCTAAGATAATGATCTCGAGGGTAAATATAAGCATCTTATGAGACAACTTGAATAATGTAGGACTTGCTATAATTTCAGGAAAATTATGCTATGCTGAGAGCTAAATTAGCAAGGATGTGGACTTTTATAGAAACATAGAAAACCTACAGCACAATTCAGGCCCTTCGGCCCACAAAGCTGTGCCAAACATGTCCCTACCTTAGAGACCTATAGCCCTCTATTTTTCTCAGCTCCATGTACCTATCCAAAAGTCTCTTAAAAGACCCTATCGTATCCGCCTCCACCACTGTTGCTGGCAGCCCATTCCACGCACTCACCACTCTCTGAATAAAAAAAACTTACCCCTGACATCTCCCCTATACCTACTCCCCAGCACCTTAAACCTATGTCCTCTTGTGGCAACCATTTCAGCCCTAGGAAAAAGCCTCTGACTATCTACCCGATCAAAGCCTCTCATCATCTTATATACCTTTATCAGGTCCCCTCTCATCCTCCGTTGCTCCAAGGAGAAAAGGCCAAGTTCCCTCAACCTGCTTTCATAAGGCATGCTCCGCAATCCAGGCAGCATCCTTGTAAATCTCCTCTGCACCCTTTCTATGGCTTCCACATCCTTCCTGTAGTGAGGTGACCAAAACTGAGCACAGTATTCCAAATGGGGTCTGACCAGGGTCCTATATAGCTGTACCATTACTTCTTGGCTCCTAAGTTCAATTCCAAGGTTGATGAAGGACAATACACCATATGCCTTCTTAACCACAGAGTCAACCTGTGCAGCCGCTTAGGGCATCCTATGGACTCAGACCCCGAGATCCCTCTGATCGTCCACACTGCCAAGAGTCCTACCATTAATACAATACTCTGCCATTATATTTGACCTACCAAAATGAACCACTTCACACTTATCTGGGTTGAACTCCATCTGCCACTTCTCAGCCCAGCTTTGCATCCTATCTATGTCCCACTGTAACCTCTGACAGCCCTCCACACTATCCACAACACCTCCAACCTTTGTGTCATCTGCAAACTTACTAACCCATCCCTCCACTTCCTCATCCAGGTCGTTTATAAAAATCACAAAGAGTAAGGGTCCCAGAACAGATCCCTGAGGTACACCACTGATCACCGACCTCCATGCAGAATACGAACCTTCGACAACCACTCTTTGCCTTCTGTGAGCCAGCCAGTTCTAGATCCACAATGCAGTGTCCCCTTGGATCCCATGCCTCCTTACTTTCTCAATAAGCCTTGAATGTGGTACCTTATCAAATGCCTTGCTGAAATCCATATACACTACATCTACTGCTCTCCGTTCATCGATGTGTTTAGTCACATCCTCAAAAAATTCAATCAGGCTCGTAAGGCAGGACCTGCCCTTGACAAAGCCATGCTGACTATTCCTAATCATATTATACCTCTCCAAATATTCATAAATCCTGCCTCTCAGGATCTTCTCCATCAGCTTACCAACCACTGAAGTAAGACTCAATGGTCTATAATTCCCCGGGCTATCTCTACTCCCTTTCTTGAATAAGGGAACAACATCCGCAACCCTCCAATCCTCCGGAACCTCTCCCGTCTCCACTGATGATGCAAAGATCATCGCCAGAGGGTCCGCAATCTCCTCCCTCGCCTCCCACAGCAGGCTGGGGTACATCTCATCTGGTCCCGGCGACTTATCCAACTTGATGCTTTCCAAAAGCTCCAGCACCTCCTCTTTCTTAATATCCACATGCTCAAGATTTTCAGTCTGCTGCAAGTCATCACTACAATCACTAAGATCCTTTTCCATACTGAATACTGAAGTATTCATTAAGTACTTCTGCTATTTCCTCCGGATCCATACACACTTTCCCACTGTTACACTTGATAGGTCCTATTCTTTCAGTCTTCTCCTCTTACTCTTCACATACTTGTAGAATGCCTTGGGGTTTTCCTTAATCCTGCCCGTCAAGGCCTTCTCATGGCCCCTTTTGGCTCTCCTAATTTCCTTCTCAAGCTCCTTCCTGTTAGCCTTATACTCTTCCAGCTCTCTAACATTACCTAGCTCTCTGAACCTTTTGTAAGCTTTTCTTTTTCTTTTGACTAGATTTATTATAGCCTTTGTACACCACGGTTCTTGTATCCTATCGTAACTTCCCTGTCTCACTGGAAATATGCCTATGCAGAACTCCACACAGATATCCCATGAATATTTGCCACATTTCTTCCGTACTTTTCCCTGAGAACATTTGTTCCCAATTTAAGCTTCCAATTTCCTGCCTGAGAGCCTCATAATTCCCTTTACTCCAACTAAACGCCTTTCTAGTCTGTCTGTTCCTATCTCCCTCCAATGTTATCATAAAGGAGATAGAATTATGATCACTATCTCCAAAATGCTCTCCCACTGAGAGATCTGACACCTGACCAGGTTCATTTCCCAATACCAAATCAAGCACAACCTCTTCTCTTGTAGGCTTATCTACATATTGTGTCAAGAATCCTTCCTGAACACACTTAACAAACTCCACCCTATCTAAACCCCTCACTGTATGGAGATGCCAATCGATATTTGGGAAATTAAAATCTCCCATCACAACAACTCCGTTATTGTCGCACCTTTCTAGGATCTGCTTCCCTATCTGCTCCTCGACATCCCTTTTACTATTGGGCGGCCTATGAAAAACACCCAATAAAGTTATTGACCCCTTCCTGTTCCTAACTTCCACCCAGAGAGATTCCGTAGACAGTCCCTCCATGATGTCCACCTTTTCTGTAGCCGTGACACTATCTCTGATCAACAGTGCCACTCCCCCACCCCTTTTGCCTCCCTCCCTGTCCCTTCTGAAACATCTAAAACATGGCACTTGAAGTAATCATTCCTGTCCCTGAGCCATCCAAGTCTCCGTAATGGCCACCACATCGTAGCTCCAAGTATTTATCCAAGCTCTAAGCTCATCCACCTCGTTCACTATACTCCTTGCATTAAAATAGACACATCTCAAACCATCCACCTGAGCTCGTCCCTTCTCTATCACCTGTCTATCCTTCCTCTCGTACCAACTACAAGCTTTCTCTATTTGAGAGCCAAACACCTCTTCAACAGTCTCTCCAGTTTGGATCCCACCCCCCAACAATTCTAGTCTAAACTCCCCCCAGTAGCCTTAGCAAACCTCCCCGCCAGCATGTTGGTCCCCCTGGGATTTAAGTGCAACCCGTCCTTTTTGTACAGGCATCCCTGCCCTAAAAGAGGCCCCAGTGATCCATAAATCTGAATCCCTGCCCCTCACTCCAATCCGTCAGCCATGCATTTAACCTCCACCTAATTCTATTCCTATACTCACTGTTGCGTGGCACAGGCAGTAATCCTGAGATTACTACCTTTGCAGTCCTGCTTCTCAACTTCCTTCCTAACTCCCTATAGTCTTTTTTCAGGACCTCTTCTCTTTTCCTACCTATATCATTGGTACCAATATGTACCATGACCTCTGGCAGGATATCTTGGACGCAATCTGAAACATCCCAGACCCTGGCACCTGGGAGGCAAACTACCATCTGAGATTCCTTCCTGCGTCCACAGAATCGTCTGTCTGCCCCCCTAACTATTGAGTCCCCTATCACTACCGCTCTCCTTTCTCCTTCCCTACCCTTCTGAGCCACAGGGCTGGACTCTGTGCCAGAGGCACTGCCACTGTTGCTTCCCCCAGGTAGACTGTCTCCCCCAACAGTACTCAAGCAGGTGTACTTATTGTCAAGGGATACAACCACAGGGGTACTCTCTAGTACATGATTCTTCCCCTTCCCCCTCCTGACTGTGACCCACTTGCCTGACTCCCATCGCCCCGGTGTGACCACCTGCCTATAACTCCTTTCTATCACCTCCTCATTCTCTCTGACCAGACGAAGGTCATCGAGCTGCATCTCCAGTTCCCTAATGCGGTCCCTTAGGAGCTGCAGCTTGACACACCGGGTGCAGATGTGGCCGTCCTGGAGGCTGGGAGACTCCAGGACCTCCCACATCTGACACCGAGCACAGAAAACTGCACTCATTCTACTTCCTTTCCTCAAATCACCTACCTCGCCTCACACTGTTACTGCCTAAGCCCGTTGAGCCAAAGCCAAACCACTCTGCTCCCTCTCACTCTGCTGCCCGCTCCGACACTGCCCACTGGATAAGGCGGTTTGCTTTTTAAGCCGCCCGCGCGCTGCCTACGTCACGCGCCTGCGCAGTCTTGCCCCGCTATTCCCAATTAAAGAAAAAAAACTTAGCTGCTCCGAACTCCACTGAAACGACCCGAAAACGAAACCGCCGAAGTTGTTTTTTTTTCGCTTTTTAAACTGCCCACACGCTAACTGCCTACGTCACGCACCTGCACAGTCTTGCTCCAAAGTCCGCCAAAATGACCCAAAATCGATGACCTTCGTATGTTGTATATCATCAGAGATAAAGAACATTTTCCCCTAACATTAGACTGTTGGAATTGGTTGAGTCATTCTACATGTATCAAGCATCAGAAACCAACTGCAGTTCTGTCCTACTAAAAATAAAATGTTAAAATACCACATTAGTTTGAGACAACAGCTAATATTTCATCATTAGCCATGAAACCACTGGTAGACTTTATAAAATAATGAGAATTTTCCACTTTCTACTCATTAAAAACAATCAATCTTGGGATGTGGACGTCATTGATAAAGCCAGTATTTCTTATGGGGTTTGAAAATCAAAAATACTGCAGATGCTGGAAATCTGAAATAAAAGCACAAAATGATGAAAACACTGTAGATCAGGCAGCATCTGTCAGAAAAGAAACAGAGTTTACTGTTCAAGTTGAAGATCCTTTCTCAGAACTGGGAAAGAGAGCAAACAAGTTCGTATCAACCTGAAGGCAGGATGGATAGAACAAAGGAAAGATTTCCAATAGGGTGAGACCAAGGTTGTCCTGGGTGTAAATGTAAATGGGCATCTGGTTGATAGGTTAATGGGAGCAGATAGGAAGAAAGACATTTGTTTATAAAAGCTATGAAATAAGGGCAGTTAGAGAGTGAGATGAGGGAATGTAAGAGTTGCAAAATGCAGGCCACAGCAGGATAAGCTGTGCTAATGGAAAGAGGAAACCTGAGTCAACAAAGATTGATGACATGATTCTCGTATGGACAGAGGAAGTGAGGCATCTGTAGTTGTAGAATTCATGATTGAATCTGGAAGGCTGCAATGTGTCCAGAGGAAAGACGAGGTGCTGTCCCTTGAGCTTATGTTGATCCATGTTGTAACAATGCAAGAGGCCACAGGCAGATAGGAGATAGTTGGAGTAAGATGGAGAATGAGTGTGGCAGGCAACAGGGCAGCTCATGGTCAGCCATTCAGACTGAATGCAGACGCTCCAAAAATCTGCGTTTGGTTTCTCCAAAGCAGAGGCGACCACACAATGAACACTAAATGCAGTGCAGTGACTCATTTCCACTTCTTCTAATCTAGTGTATTACATTCAGTGCTCACAATGTGGTGTCCTCTGCATTGGACATCAAACAAGGCCCAACATAAGTCTGGGGAACAGCACCTCTCCTTCCATTTAATAACATTGCAGCCTTGTGGGCTTAGTATTCAAATTTTCTAACTGAAGGTAACTTGCTTCCTCTGTCCAAATTAGGATGGGCCAGGTCATCCTCCTGCATGATTAGCTCAGTTTTCTTATCCCCATTAGCACAGCCTGACCCGCAGCCCTGTATTTTACAACTCTCACATTCTTTTGTCTGTGTTCTCAGTCTCCAACAGTCCTTACTTTACAGGTTTCATGATCAAAAGACCAAGATTTCCCTCACTAACAGCCCCCATTAACTCATCAACTAAATGACCATTATCCCCAGGGCAACCCTAGCCTCACCCTATCAGAGATATTCCCTCTGTCCTATTCACCCTCACCCTACCCTCCCTACAGCTTGAAACTATTTTCTCCTTCTCGATTCTGACAAAGAGTCCTTGACCTGAAATGTTAACTTAGTTTCTCTTTCTGCAGATAAACCTCACCTGCTGAGTGTTTACAACGTTTTCTCTTTCTATTTCTGTGAAGTTTTACAGTGGAACTAACTGTAGTTAGAGAGCCATTTCAGTGCAGTCCCTCCACAGAGGATCTGGGACCTGTGTGGATAGGACAATCAATAGCATTTCTCATTAACTAATCAGATTGATGAATCCTTACTGGCATACACACAGTCTGAATCACGCAAGTCAAAACAAGCAATCATACACCAAAAACAAAATAAAGAGTAGGAAAGAAATATCAAATTAAGAGCTGGATTAAATGACAGAAAAAAGTCCATAAACAATATTTTTTCTACAAAACTCTAACAATAATTAAAATATGATGGAGTGAAATTTTACTCTTGTTCAAGTAATTTATTAATGCCAGAGAGGTTAGGTTGCTTGGCAGTAATTAAAATCAAGAACATGGTTAAAGGCTTACTTACGTGAAAAAAGGCAAGCACTAATTTGTCCTGGTAAGCTTTATTTGTTACCAACAATTAATTTACAGCAATGCTATGCTCTTTCATATATTTCAGTACTGAGCCTCTTAGCAAGAGAACAATGCAGCACAGCTTTTAGAGAAAGGGATAACTTCACCAAGCAATTTCTCAATTTGCAATGCTTAACTGGGCATGTGCAGTAGTCGGAAGTTGTCTGATTTACACTTTAAACCGTGGTAAGCATCATTAGCCTCGGTGTAATTTGTACAGTGCAATTGAGCCCATTATTTACCTGAGCAAGGGTCGCAATGCATTTTCTTGAAATGAAAACCCATTAATGGCAGAATGGGTTATGTGACCCAAGCTATTAGATTTAAAAAAAATCTCATATGTTTCCAAGTCTTTCCAATCAACAGCAAATAATTACATCCTCACTCGTTCACTACAGATGGATCAACAAAGCTTATGGGAAAAATGATTTGTTCTGGAATTGAAAGAGAAAATAAAGGAGAAATCAGAGTTTCCTAGATTTTCCCCACTTTCCTGGAAAGCAGGGAAATAGACAAAACTAAATCTGTGAGTTCAGGGGTCTTAGATAAGGCTGCCAATGATGGTAATTATCATCCAACTAATTTACCTCTGAACTAAGAAGGTAGTTAAGAGTCAATCATTTCAGCTATGGAGTCACTTACTGTCCAATTTGGGTAAGGACCGTGGATTGCTTTCCTTATAGGACATTAGTTTACCAGATGAAGACAAAAGTGACTGCAGATGCTGGAATCTGGAACAAGAAACAGGATGCTGGAAGAACTCAGTAGGTCAGGCATCATCTGTAGAAACAAAAGGTGTAAGTCAACATTTTGGGTTGAGACCCTGCATCAGGACTGAGAGGGAAGAGGTAGAGACAGTCTGACAATCAAAGACAACCTTTCCTCTTCCCTCTCAGTCCGATGCAGACTCTTCACCTGAAACATCGACTTTTGCCTTTTGCCTCCGCAGATGCTGCTTGACCTTCTGAGTTCTTCCAACGAGTTTTTACAACAATCTAGTAGTTTCTTGATTATAGTCACTGAGACTAACTTTTTCTTTCCAAAAAAAATTCCAGATCTATTTAATTGCTTGAACTTGGATTCCCTGGTTGTCATTGTCAGATTCAAACCCATGTATCTGGATCATTGCTCCATGACTCTTGCTATTAATCCAGTAATTTAATCACTATGTTATCAAATTCAATGACTACTTCAGCTTCAGGTAGATTTATATAATTGCATATTCCTGCGTCAAAAAGAGCATACACCTACCACATTGGATGTTTAGGCTCCTGTTTTGCACCTGCCAGCCCTAAACTGATGTTTTCATATGACTTTAGCAGCTTCTCATATGCAGTTGTGTTTCTAGCTTTTGAGTTACACTTTAAATTCTACAGTCATAACTAAAAGTTGATAATCTAATAGCAAATAAATAACAAGGTAAAGTGCAAGCTAGTTCCTAGAATATGAGTTGACTAGTTCAGGAATTTTGGACTTTCTGATGGTTATGGATTTCAAACCATTTTAAGAGTTTAAACTTTCAAAATAGAAGAAGCTCCATCTTGTTTGTCTCTCTTATGCTGCATATATTCATTTTCCACTCATATCTTCTGGCCATAACCTACCCCATGCTACCAATTCAGCATTAGCTGACCTCTGATGTTATAGCCCAACTCTTATATAGCCTGAGGACACAGTTTGTACTTCTCAGAAATGCGCAAGACTATATTATCAAGGCTCTCGTTATTTTAGGACAATTCAATTCTACATTTCCCATGTTGGGTATGTAGTCTCCTAGCAACCAGTTTCCTCTTCAAAGTAATGATATTTTTGTTGGACCTGAGAGTTGCAGCAAACTGTAGCTTCAGAAATTATGTCTCTAATCAATAGCATTTGGTAGAGGCTGTCCTTTAAAAGGCAATTAATATTTGCAGGACCTAAAATCTGTTTTCTGTGGCATTTAGGTACTTAAGGAAATAGATCCTGCAAATTTACAATCAACACCAACTCAAATTAAACATGGCTTGTCCAGTGGCTAAGTTGGCGGACATTGCATTTATCTTATAGGAAAAAGCATTGGGCTCAAGCTATATTCATTGCCCCCGAATGTTTTCAATATGAATGTCACCAAATTCTGTTCATAGATCAACACCATTCACTGAAGTACATTGACTTACAAGGGAACAAACTCACCTTTGTTTGTTCATGCTCAGCATAAGGAAGAGGATTAGCTGCTAGTCATACTCTATCCTGATAATTAGTTCCACTGACTTCAATGGAACCAAATGGTCAGGAGGTGATTATAATCAGTAGCCGATATTCTTAACATATATTTAGAGCTAGGGATCAAAAATGAATTTCTCACCCCTGACTCCTGTCCCAGTATATCAGTGTCTCCAAATTTAGCATTTCCATCCTTGTTTAAAATCTATCACTCATTATCCATGTGACCTTTCCCAGTACAACATATGTCACCAACTCACGCATCTGAGAAGGGTCAACGAGACCAAGCAATGCCCAATAAAGGTCACTGTACTAAGAAGTGTAAAGGAAAAGAGAGATTTTGGAGTGCACGTCCATAAATCCCTGAAAGTAGTAGGACAGGCAGCTAAGGTGAATGAAGAAAGCAGTTGGGATACTTACCTTTATTGGCTAAGGCATAAAATAGAAGAGCAGGGAGATCATTCTATAAGTCTATAAAGTCATTAGATGGAGTACTGTGTACATTTCTGGTCACCACCAATAGGAAATATCTAATAGCACTCAAGAAGGTGCAGAGAAGCTTGACAACTATGTTGCCAGGGCTGGAGGATTAAATTTATGAAGAGGGACCATCTAGGTCTGGGGTAATTAGTTTTAAACAAAGAAGACCAAGGGAGTATTTGATTATGATAGGCCTAGACAAACTAAGGAACCATTTCCCCGAGGAGAGAGGTGAACAGTTAGTGGCAGGGGAGGGGGTGGCGAAGATTTTACTTGTTAGCACAATTAAAGAGGGAAATAGGAAAAATATAATTCATTCAATGAGTGGGGGGTATCTTAAATTTGCAGCTTCAAAGGGTGTGGGAAGGATGAGGGAGGCTGAAACCTTTGTACATTTGAAAGCACCTGGATAAATGCTTTAAGATCTGTAATCTGCAGGCCCATGGAGCAAGAGCTGGGAAGTGGGATTAACCTAAGGTCCATATTTGGGCTAGCATGGACAAAGGATGGCTGGAATATTCCTCATTCTGAGATATACATTCTGCTCCCTTTTATCATCCAGTACTGATGGGTGTGCCTTTACAGGCCATCCACGAGTAACAAACAGGCTCCATTTTTACAGACGTTCATGAGTCGATTTTGTCCATGAGTCAGAAAATACACAAAAGTAATTCGATATGGCAGCCATACCTCCACAGTATTGGAACGAATGGCATTAAATGCACATAAGACTGATAATAAAGAACAAATACTAAAAGTGGAGAGAGAGAGGAAACTAGCTCTGCTATTGGTAGGAACAAGCATATGTACGTATGTCAGACTTCTGAATTTAATAATGTTATGGGAGCTTGTTCATACGTAGGGGTGTCTATAAGTTGGGTGTTCATAACCAGTGAACAACCTGTATCTAGTTTGAAAGTCCGATTTTGTCCTTTGCCTCAAACTGCTCATTAATGACGGTCCCTACCTTCAACTTTTTTTTGGGTTATTTTTCCCAACCTTTCACTGTTCAGAATCAGATTTATTATCACTGACATATGATGTGAAATTTGTTGTTTTGTAGCAGCAGTTCAGTGCAAAGACATAAAAATCTATAAATTACAAAAATAAAATAAATAATGTGAAGGAAAGGAATAATGAGGTAATGCTCATGGATCGTTTAGAAATCTGATGGAGGAGGGGAAGAAGCTTGTCAAAGATGCTTTGGTAGCACTTCACAAATCTGTGATTTCCTACACTACTTGGGTAAGAGCAGCAGGTGAATTGGAACACCACCACCTGCAAGATCCCTTTTTGGCTACACACCATCCTAACTTGGAAATATATCAGTATTTCTTCAATCATTGCTAGGTCAAAAATTGTAGAGGAATAATTATTAATTAATTAACAACATTGCATGTGTACCATCACCACACACACACATCAACATCATTAGAGATAGGTAATAAATGGCATTACTGGAAAGATGATCACAATCCCAACAACGAATAATGAAGAGGGAATGAAAAAATTTAAATAGGCTGTCTGTTATCATGGCAGATAAAAGGCTAAGGTTATGGATTAAGCTTAAATTACTTACTTTAGTTAAGAACAATTTACATTCAACAACCTTTCAGTCATCGATAAAAAGCAGGGCTTTTCATAATTTAATTTATATTTGTTGTTAGATCCCAAAATCCCAGTCTGGCAAGGCTGGCTATTCGCAGTTGTGTGGAGTTGTTCCTGAATTTACGAGAGATATTTTAATATCTAAATAAGTAACTGCTTTGATTTTCTCATTAAAATTGACAACTCACATTAGGCATTGTCTTTCTTGGGACAAAATGTCCCTTGACTATTCTGCAAGGGACCCACAATCAGCAAGTAAGAAGTTGGGGGACGTGACATAGAACTGTATGATAGATAAAGCTTCATTCTGCAGAGGGCTTTAAGCCAATGGAGAGGTAACTAAGTATTATAGTCAAAAAAGAAAATTCCAGACTGGGATGTTAGCAGGTTTTTTTCCACTGATAGTGAGGCAGAGAAACGTGCAGTAAAAACAATTTGTATTGGGTGGACGATGTGAGCTGGAAAGTAGGAGTGGACTTGGCAAATACTAAGAAATTTGAAATTCATGTTGCAGAACAGAGAAGGATGAATATTAGCAAAGTATTGGTTGTACAGAGTTCTGTCCAGGGTAGGATGGAGCAGCACAGTTCTAGGGAAATAGTTTGGGTGGCGATCTTTCTGTCATTATTGGAGACACAAAAAGTGCTGGAGGATCTCAGTGGGTCAGGCAGCATCTGTGGAGGGACTTCAGATAAACTGCTCCCCGTCTGTTCCCTTTCTCTCTCCTTCTGACCTACACAGTTCTTCCTACATTCACCCCAGTCCCCATCAGCTTGTTTCTTTTCATTCCTCCACCCACTCCACCTGCCTATCACCCACACACTCCTCGCACTGTTACTCCTCCCAATTTTTCCCCTCTACCCCGTTCCCATCTGCTCTCCCCACCTCCCTTACTCGATTCCATGCTCCACCTTGCTCTCCTATCCAATTCCATCATCTTCAGCCCTTTGTCACCTCCACCTATCACCTCCCAGCCTCTGTCTCTATTTCCACTCTCCCCTCCTCCATCTGCCTATTGCCACTCCTCACCTGGATCCACCTATCGCTCGCCAGCTCTTGCTTCGCCCCTTCCTTCTACCTTTTTGTACTGGCTATCTCCTTCTATCTTTCAGTCCAGATGAAGGGTCTTGACCTGATATGTTGGCTGTCCATTTCCCTCCACAGATACTGCCTGACCCTCCGAGTCCCTCCAGCCCAGCATCTTGTTTTTTTTCTGCCACTATTCCCTGGCTTACTGCATATTGAGAAGCCTTTGAATACCAGCTGGTCATTTAGAATGCTACCAGTCTTCAAATATTGCAGAAGCCATTCTTTATCTAATATCTAGTATAGTGGACAGTGAAGAACGTTGTCTAAGATTACAACAGGATCTAGATTAATTGGGAAAGTGGGCAAAGGAATAGCAAATGGAGTTTAACTCAGACAAGTGTGAAGTGATGCACTTTGGGAAGTTAAACCAGGGTAGGACATACACTGTGAATGGTAGGGCCCTGGAGAGTGTTGTAGAACAGAAAGACTGATGGGTACAAGTACAGAGTTCCCTCAAAGTGGTGACACAGGTAGAGAGGGTGGTGAAGAAGGCATATGGGCTGCTTGCCTTCATAAGTGGGGTCATTGAGTACAAGAGTTGGGATGTCACGTTACAGGTATACAGGACGTTGGTGAGACCACAATTGGGAGTATTGTGCGCAGTTCTGGTCGCCATGCTATAGGAAGGACGTGATTAAGCTAGAAAGGGTGCAGAAAAGATTCACAAGGATGTTGCCAGACCAGAGGGCTTGAGTTATGAGGAGAGATTAGAGGGGCTGGGACTATTTTTCCTGGAGTGAAGGAAGCTCAGAGGTGACCTTATAGAGGTTTATAAAATCATGAGGGGTATAGATAAGGTAGATGGTTACAGTCTTTTCCTCTGAGTCAGGAAGTCTAAAACTAGGGGGGCATAGGTTTGAGGTGAGAAGGGAGATTTTTAAAGAGGATCCGAGGGGCAAGTTTTTCACACAGGTTGGTGAGTATATGGCACAAGCTGCCAGAGGAAGTGGTAGAGGATGGTACAATTACAACATTTAAGAGGGGTTTGGACAGGTACATGGATGGGAAAGGTTTAGAGGGATATGGTCCAAACGCAGGCAAATGGGACTAGCTCAGGTAGGGTCCTTGGCCAGCATGGATGAGTTGGACCAAAGGGCCTGTTTCTCTGCTGTATAACTTTATGACTCAATGAATCTATCCCTTCCCAATGTCAAAGCTTTGCCAGAACTCCCATTGGAAACCAGCTCTCCATTACATACAGAGGAATCCCTAAATTAGCAATGTAGATGGGAGGCAATAAAGGTCCAATCTCACCAGAATTCTTATACACACAACTCCCATTTTAATGCAGCTGTCAGGCTGAGGAAATTACCAGATGAAATCTCAAAAAAAGGAAATGTATGGATATGGATTGGGCACAAAACCTTGTGGCATGTGTGCATGATTGTCAGGCACAGCAGGGCACCATTAAAATCCTTTTCAACATAAGCCATAAATTAAAGCTCTGACTTTTTACATGTGAACAACAGTAGAGTTTCCTTTCAAGGAAAAAAATGATTATAGTAGGTTGGAAAATTTGTGTTTTTTTTCATGATCCAATTGTTTTAATTTATGTTCAGTTAATATTGTACAGCTGCTACCAGAATGTTCTCTAAATAATCCTGAAATGTATTCTTGAAGATGGCAATAAAATATTGTAGACAAGCTCAATCAAAAATTGATCGCATTAGCATTGAACAGTATAAAGTCTGAAATGTTTAAAGTACAATCATACATCAAGTTGATGTTAAATAAGAAATAGAGGAAATAGCATTTTGTGTTGCTTTATACGCCATCATAAAAATATTTACCTAGAAATTGGATTTCACCTTACTTGCTGTACTTCAGATGTGTTTAGCACAAACACCCATTTGGGGATACCTCCAAAAAAAATTCCCAAAATTGCGGAAATTGAAGCTAATCCCAAAATGAAGCACACTGGTCTTATTTTAATGCAGCAATCAAAATGAAAACCACACCAAAGATTTTCTAAAAATAAATTTTCCCAATTTTGGGATTTCTTTTTCGGTCCCCCAATTGGGTGTTTGTGCCACAGAGGTCACAGCTGCTGTGACTTCGCCACAAGAAATCATGGGAAGCAGGTCTCATCCCTAAAGAACTCTCTCCATAACAGCCACAGTATGACAGCAATAAAGGCTGCCATGGAGGTGAGGGAAAACGTGGGAGGTTTCTGATGTCTTTAGTGTGTAACTACACCTGCCTCACCCTACCCTACCGCACCCCTTTATCAGTGGCACATGTTGAATCCTGTGCTGCAAGTGGCCACAAGCCACTGTGAGGCAACCTCAACACCTTGCAGATTGTGTAGGTCAGCTGCGTACAGCTGCACTGAGTACTCTGGGACCCAGCAATGATGTGTGAAAGATACAGAGCATTAAAAACTCAGGCAAGTTAATGCAGACAGCAGCACATTGATCTCCCAGTTGGGACTACTTAATTCATGCTTCTTTGTTGACATACTGCAGGATTTGTTCCATGTTTTACTAGGAGTTACAAAGCCGCACATCAATAGACAAAGATGAATGTTGCGCTCACAGATGACATGATTCCAGGTGCAAATGATGCTGGAATAAACATCGGCCACACTAACATGAATTCCACCTGGTAGTGCCTAGTCGGATTTTATAATCGGTGGGATTGCAACAGAAAATGATTGCTATTATATTAAAACATGCTTAAAATAATCTTAAATGGCTGAAATGAAGTTGCAATAGGTCCAATGTCCAGACTATTCATTTATGATAGTTTTTTGTATATGTATATGGGGAAAGGGGGGGGAATGAGAGAGAGAGGGAGAGAGAGGGGGGGGGAGAGAGAGAGAGAGAGAGGGAGAGAGAGAGGGAGAGAGAGAGAGAGAAAGAGACCTCCTTCCCTCCTCATCTTTTTCCCAGATAGATAGAATTTACCATGGACAATGAACATGAAGAAGCAGAATAACGATCTGTGAGAGAAAGACAATGTAGGGAAAAACAATAGGTGCTAACCATATCGCAGAGAATTCTGCTTCAGAACTTCTACCTTCTCTGCTTTAAAATTTCCAAGTCTGGCAGATTAGAATAGGTAAGTCTGTGACTGATGGTGTTGGTCAAAGAAGGTGTAAGCAGCTTTGCACCATTCAGGAAGGCAAGAGAAACAGAAGAGAACAGACTGGAATAGGAGAGCAAAAAGGTTACAGCCTCATACAGTCATGTAATTTGTATCTTTTTTTCGGTATTTGCTAACTTTAGCACTTAGGTTTTTGTTATTTTTAAGTATGGATGGCTATTATTGTTTTGTTACGAAGAGCTTAGAAATTTAAAATTTAATTTATTGTGCTTGGGAGGAGGTTGAATTTCTGCTTAATAGAGTCTATGTTTTTTTCCCATAGGGGCTTAGAGTTCAGTATTATCATAACTCATACTGGTCACAGTAAATATACCATGCTCGTTGCTTTGAAAGGTTGGACAGCTCTATATTAAAGCGTGGTTACATCACATGCCGTGATATCCTCTACTCCCCCGACATTTTTTTTGTTGCAGTTATTTCTCACCAGTTAGAAGAAAAGCCTCTCAAATCTTGTCCTGTATGTAAATATAATTTTGATTTGTCCTTGTGTGGGGAGCCTGCATGCATGTAAACTCAACTGATATGCTGGTGGGCAGTACTTCATAGATAAAGGATACACTGAAGAGGAAGGAAATTAGAGAAACAAGTGGAACAAATAAAACCACAGTAAAGGAGAAGAGGTTTCCATGGTACAACATTTATGCATTCAAATGATTTATAGCTCCTTTTGATATTTGTTTCTAATTCCCACAATCAGAACGAGCATACTTAAAACCCTGATGACCTTCAAAACTGTAAGAAAGAAGAGATCAAACTGCACGTGAAGTGCACAAATGTAGCCTCCCAAAGGAGCTGGAGCTGGGTATGCATATAGAGCAGGCCTATTTTTTCTCCTTTCAACCAACAAAACTGCTTGGAGACATTCTCTGGATTCATGGATTGCTCCCAGTCGATTGCTTATATACAAGAAGACATGCAAATTCTATTTTGTTCAGTTGCAATTATTGTCATTATTTCTCCATATTCGGTTATTATCATAAGCTTCTGATCACATACTTTATGGACCTTTGCCTTTAATGTTGTGTTAAAGTGTTAACATGTTGAGTGTAACCCTTTAAATCAAATCTACATTATAGACATCTCAATTAATTAAAAGTACATGCTATAAGCCAAGAAATCATTTCCTAAATGCCCCCAGTAGTTTAGGCGACAATAGTTTTGATTGCCAGCTGTACCTGGGAAGGGGTCAAGGGCAAAGCCAATGATTGTTTATAGATTTTTGATGGGTAGCTCTGTGTACTTAACCAGAAATGTGTGAGTCAGCATATCAGCAGGTAGTTAACTACCAGAAGGTCTGTACTGAATGGTTCATTATTGTATGCAATGCAACACCATTTTCATAGCTTAATGAAAATGTGCGATAGCTGAAGAAGAAACAAGTTTAGACTTTTATTCCAGCAAAAGTTTTACTTAGCTTATAATCGCCATCACACACAGTTTTGCACTGAAAATGTTTCCTTTACCTGCCTTATTTAAATAAACATTTAGTTTTGGAGAGAATCTATTTCAATGTACCCTATGAAGATGAGGAAGCTCATATGATAGCATGCATCAGCCAGCACCATACGTTCACCGTTCCATTCCTCACTGCTATGCGGAAAGTCAGTTGAGTTTTCTTGTGGGGTTGGGGTTGGGGAGTGAGGTCAGTGGTTTTAAAGCCAAATGGACAATGTAATGTGGAATTCAAAACTATAGTCTCTCTCTGAATCTTTACTCACTAAGAATTTGCCCTCAAAGGTTAACAGGGTTCCTCGCCAATATTCTCTATTGCAGATTTTCTTCATGAAGAAACAAGAACCAAGCTTAAAATTCTTTAAAAGAGAAATAATTAATCATAAAAAGAAATGAGAAGACATTATTGCCCATGCTGCATGTTATCATTGGTCTGGAAAATTCTAAAACATTGATAAAAATGCACCAGCAGCATATGTAAATGCTCAAGGTCACCAGCTTTGGGTGTTACTGGAAGGTTAGCTTTCAATTTGCATGTTAATCCATTTACTGTTTATGTATTCTAACGAAGGTCTATATATTATGCAACATTGGACTGGATACTGTTGGGAAATACTGGCAGTTCTGCACTGAACTGCCAGGGCTTACCCATGCCCCCATCCCATGTATGTGCCAGATGCATGAGGACACCACCGCAAACATAGAAGTCCCTTGCTGGTTGAACTCTGACAACAATCTCCTGATTGCACTCCACTGTTGAAATCAAGTCAGTTAGACCAAGTCCATTCACTTATACACTTAGTGGAGAGGAACAGAAGCTGGGAAGAAATATAAATGTAAAATAATTAGCATTTTTAAAATGTTTTTGGTTTGTTTTAATGGTTTTTTTTATTCACTTTTCAGGATGTGGTCATCACTGACAAGACCAGCATTTATTGTCCATGTGTAATTGCTCTCGAGAAGTATGGAAAACTTAAAATGTAAGTCCAGTAAATGAAAATCAATAAACTGTAGATGGCTGGAAATCTGAAAGGGAAACAAAAATTGCTGGAAACACTCCGGTTAGGCAACATCTGTGGAAGGAGAAACAGTTAATATTTCAGGTCTGAAGCATTCCCAGAATGTTGCTTGAGCCATTTCATGATGACATATGGAGTGAATCAAATTGGCTGAGGAGTGAATTCTGTGATGGTGGAGATCTCAGGAGGAAACGAAGATGGATCATGCAATTGGCGCTTCTGGCTGAACATGCCTGGGAACGCTTCAACTCTTTCTATGGTTTTCACACGTTGAGCCATGACATCTTTGAAGGTGAGGTATTCTGAGACTGTTTAATTGTTTACCAGTATTCATGACTCAATGTGGCAGGACTGCAGAGCTTTGATCTGATCTGTTGGCTATTGGATTGCTTAGCTCTTGTCCATTGCCTGCTGTTTTTGTTCTTTGACACATGCCATCTGCATTCCTCATTGAACCAGTCTCAATCCACAGGCTTGATAGTAATAGTAGAGTGAGAGATTTGCCAAACTACAAGATTATAGCTAGTGTTAATGTGAATTTCTGCTGCGGATAATGGTCCACAGCATCTCATGTTGCCAGTTTTGAGCTTCCAGTAGTCCCATTTAGCATGACTGTAAAATCACACTATACAATGGAGAGTGTCCGTGGTGTGAAGGTGAGACTTTGTCTCCAAAAGGCTATGCTGTAACTACTTCCACAAAAGCACATGGTCGGGGAGGTTTATCCCTCCCTCAGTACCTACCCAGTCTGGTAGCTATATCCTTCAGAATCCAGCTAGCTGGATGATACTCTTGGTGATGGACATCAAAGTCACTCACTCAGGAGACATTCTATGTCCTTCCTGGTTTCAGTGTTTTCTTCCAAGTGGCATTCAACTTTAGGAATTATTGACATCGGCCAACAGGAGGTTTGCTTGCCTATGTTTGATTCAATGCTATGAGACTCATTGGGGTCTTGTGTAAATGTTGAGGACATCCAGGGTAACTTCCTGAGATCTGATGATGAGAGATACTCCACCATCGAATTGTCTGGACAGGGATAGGAAATTAAAAGGATAAAAGTTGGAAATGCTCAACAGCTCAGGCAGCATCTGGGGAGAGGTGAACAATTAATGTTTCAAGTCAATGACCTTAAATACGATTAGGTTTAGCTATTGGCACAGTGGATTTCTTTTTCACATTATGAGAAAATCTTCCAGGTCATTTTTTATGGAGTTATAATGCAACAAGGGGTGATGGCACTGTTCTCCTCTCCACAGATGCTGCTTGACCTGTTGAGTATTTCCAGCTCTTATCCCTTTAATTTTATATTCCTGTCCAGACAACTCAATGGTTGTTTGGCTCTTATCAGTATATCACACTTTATTGATTATATCACAGTCTATTCTGTCTGTGGGAGAAGATGCACAACAATTGTAATGGAGGACTCTGGAACATTGTCTGTAATGTATGATCCCATGAGTACCAGTTTTTCTGGTTGTGGCTTGACTAATCTGTGGGTCAGCTCTCCCCAGTTTAGAAACCAGTTCCCAGATGCTTGTGAGAAGTATGTAAGTCTGGCTTGGCTTAGACCACCTTTGTCCTGTCCAGATTTGGTGTCTACATCAATGTAAGGTTGCCTGTGCACACTTTTGCTTTTTCAATACAACTGATCAGCTGGCTAGGCCTCTTCAGAAGGCAATTAAGTGCTAACTGCATTGCTGCTGGACTGGAATACACAAATGCCCACTGCTCCAAAGAGATCACATGAGATCAATATACATTAACTTTAGCCTCAAAATAATATACACCTTTGTATATACTTTTCTGTGACGTTAATCCTGATCTGAAACTGAATGCAATCTCTCCACTGCTGACAGTATTAGTTGGATGTTTGAAATCATTCATGAGCAAGTGTGAAGAATGGTTTGGGGGGAAAAAGTGTTTAATTATAAATATACTGGCAGTCTACAAAGGAAATACACTGAGAATATGTATGGCAGAAACACCATCCCCAAGAAATGGGTACAGATGCTCATATTCACCAGGGTACCAGTTGTCTCAGCAACAAGCAAAATGCTGCAGTCTGCTGTTGGGCCCTCTCAGTCCAGCCTCCTCAAGGTCTCTGACCATTTCAGAAGCCTTATAATAGGACTGGCAGTCATCCATCTCCAATACTGAAGTGGCAGTAACACATGAAAGTGAAATCACATAAAAGAATGCACTATGGCCTGACACCTATGTGCTCACTTCTTTTCTCCATTTGTTAACATGATTACACTTCAACACCTATCCCTTTGACACTGTCTAGTGAGTGTTTGTGTAACAGATGGTCAGTAGGATGGAAGATCTTTATACAGTTTGTTTTATTTATTTAAGAATTATTGCTAAAAACACCGATTTTTCTCTCATCCAGAAATATGCAATTTTCAGTACTTTCCTGTCCAGATTATTCAATAGAAGCACGGCTCTCTTTGGCATATCACACTTAATTAATCCTCTGCATTTTTTTTTCTTCCTTGAGCATCTTACCTTCTTCTAACCACTGCCCCCCCCCCCCACCGCCTCTATTTTTAAACCATCTCACCCAAGTACAATAAAAATGTTAAAAAAATTCTTATGGTGACATTTTTATTGTTTTCTTCCCTTAGTCTCTGCTCTGAGTAATGTCTCATCCATGAACTCTGGCCTCTTGAATGTCCCCATATTTAATCCATCCATTATCAGCAACCATGCTTCAGCTACTAGGGTTCCAAGCTCTGGAGTTACATTCCCAAAACTGCCCACTTCTTATCTCCACATCCTCCCTCACAGTGCTTCTTAAGATGGCCAAGTTTGTGATCACCTACTTTTAACTCCTTTTGTGACTGGGTATCAACCATTGGTGGAAATATCCCTGTGAAGTATCTTGAGACATTTTTGCTGCACCATTTGTCCTTACTATTTAAATATGTTCCATGAAAAGCCAAAAAGAAGCAAGCTAATTTTGAAGAAGTGTGTTGAACAAAGAATCAGAAGAGAAAAAATAATGAAATTAAAAATATTTGAGCAGTATTTTGGATTAGCACAGAGGGACAGCAGTTAGAGATGCTGTCTCACAGCTCAAGGAACCCACAATCAATCCTGACTTTGGTTGCTGTCTGTGTGGTGTTTGCAAGTTCTCTCCATGATGGTGTAGGTTTCCTCCAGGTGCTCTGGGTTCTCCCCACATCCTAAAAACATACTGGTAGGCTAATTATCTACTGTAAATTACCCCTTAGTGTAGTTAATGGCAAAAAGAATCAAAGAGAAATTGATGGGCATGTATTTTATATATATTTTCTTCTTCATTCAAGGGATGTGGGTGTTGTGAGAAATCCACATGGCTGTCACGTGACAGTAACGACAATGACCCCCGCTGACCAGAGGACAGCATTGCTCCTCTGATTGGAAGTGATACTACTGTCAATCAAGGTGCGGCTCCACCCACCCCTCAGGTGGGAGAGTACCTTTTGCCTCTGAACTTGCCTGACCACTCTGAACTTGCCTGACCAGTACCCTTTTTCTCTGAACCTGCCTGACTATTGGCCGTGGCAGGAACCTTTGTCTTTGACTCCCACACCATTGGCTCATTTAAATCACAACAGTGAGGCTCCACCCAGCTGCATCCCCTAGCCCTTCCTCTTTGACAACCCCAGGAGTAGTGAGACAACGCTACAGAGATCATTGGTAAGAATGCATCACCACATGGTCAGGGAGCATTTCACTCAGACTCAGGGAGCATTAAGGGCCAATGCTAGTGTGGGTCAGGCATTGAAGTGTTATATCCTGAAGTCGTACATTGTTATTGTGTGCTTGTTTGTGTGTGTGTGTGTGCGCGCGCTTGTTTGTTTGTGTGTGTGTGCGCGCGCTTGTTTGTTTGTGTGTGTGCGCGCGCTTGTTTGTTTGTGTGTGCGCGCGCTTGTTTGTGTGTGTGCGCGCGCTTGTTTGTGTGTGTGTGTGCGCGCGCTTGTTTGTGTGTGTGTGTGTGCGCGCTTGTTTGTGTGTGTGTGCGCGCGCTTGTTTGTGTGTGCGCGCGCTTGTTTGTGTGTGCGCTTGTTTGTGTGTGCGCTTGTTTGTGTGTGTGCGCGCTTGTTTGTGTGTGTGCGCGCTTGTTTGTGTGTGTGCGCGCTTGTTTGTTTGTGTGCGCGCTTGTTTGTTTGTGCGCGCTTGTTTGTGTGTGCGTGCTTGTTTGTGTGTGCGCTTACTTGTGTGTGTGTGCGCTTGCTTGTGTGTGTGTGCGCGCGCTTGTTTGTGTGTGTGCGCGCGCTTGTTTGTGTGTGTGCGCTTGTTTGTGTGTGCGCTTGTTTGTGTGTGCGCTTGTTTGTTTGTGTGTGTGCGCTTGTTTGTTTGTGTGTGCGCTTGTTTGTGTGTGCGCGCTTGTTTGTTTGTGTGTGCTTGTTTGTGTGTGCGCGCTTGTGTGTGCGCGCTTGTGTGTGTGTGTGCGCGCTTGTTTGTTTGTGTGCGCGCTTGTTTGTTTGTGTGTGCGCTTGTTTGTTTGTGTGCGCTTGTTTGTTTGTGTGTGCGCTTGTTTGTGTGTGCGCTTGTTTGTGTGTGTGTGCGCTTGTTTGTGTGTGTGTGCGCTTGTTTGTGTGTGTGTGCGTGCGTTTGTTTGTGTGTGTGTGTGCGTGCGCTTGTTTGTTTGTGTGTGTGCGCTTGTTTGTGTGTGCGCGCGCTTGTTTGTGTGTGTGTGCGTGTGCGTGCGCTTGTTTGTTTGTGTGTGTGTGCGCTTGTTTGTGTGTGTGCGCGCTTGTTTGTGTGTGCGCTTGTTTGTGTGTGTGTGCTTGTTTGTGTGTGTGTGCGTGCTTGTTTGTGTGTGTGCGCGCTTGTTTGTGTGTGCGTGCACTTGTTTGTTTGTGTGTGTGCGTGCGCTTGTTTGTGTGTGTGCGTGCGCTTGTTTGTGTGTGCGTGCGCTTGTTTGTGTGCGCGCGCTTGTTTGTGTGCGCGCGCTTGTTTGTGTGCGCGCGCTTGTTTGTGTGTGTGTGTGTGCGTGTGCGTGCGCTTGTTTGTGTGTGTGCGCTTGTTTGTGTGTGTGTGTGCGTGCGCTTGTTTGTGTGTGTGCGCTTGTTTGTGTGTGTGTGTGCGCGCTTGTGTGTGTGCGCTTGTTTGTTTGTGTGTGCGCTTGTTTGTTTGTGTGTGCGCTTGTTTGTGTGTGTGTGCGCGCGCTTGTTTGTGTTTGTGTGCGCGCGCTTGTTTGTATGTGTGTGCGCGCGCTTGTTTGTGTGTGCGCGCTTGTTTGTTTGTGTGTGCGCGCTTGTGTGTGTGTGCGTGCGCTTGTGTGTGTGCGCGCGCGCTTGTGTGTGTGCGCGCGCTTGTGTGTGTGTGTGCGCGCTTGTGTGTGCGCTTGTTTGTGTGTGCGCTTGTTTGTGTGTGCGCTTGTCTGTGTTTGTGTGCGCTTGTCTGTGTGTGCGCGCTTGTGTGTGTGCGCGCGCTTGTGTGTGTGTGCGCGCTTGTTTGTTTGTGTGCGCGCTTGTTTGTGTGTGCGTGCGCTTGTGTGTGCGCTTGTTTGTGTGTGCGCTTGTTTGTGTGTGTGCGCTTGTTTGTTTGTGTGTGCGCGCGCTTGTTTGTGTGTGTGCGCGCGCTTGTTTGTGTGTGCGCGCTTGTATGTGTGCGCTTGTTTGTTTGTGTGTGCGCGCTTGTGTGTGTGTGCGTGCGCGCGCTTGTTTGTGTGTGCGCGCTTGTGTGTGTGTGCGCGCTTGTTTGTTTGTGTGCGCGCTTGTTTGTGTGTGCGTGCGCTTGTGTGTGTGCGCTTGTTTGTGTGTGCGCTTGTTTGTGTGCGCTTGTTTGTGTGCGCTTGTTTGTTTGTGTGTGCGCTTGTTTGTGTGTGTGTGCGCGCGCTTGTTTGTGTTTGTGTGCGCGCGCTTGTTTGTGTGTGCGCGCTTGTTTGTTTGTGTGTGCGCGCTTGTGTGTGTGTGCGTGCGCTTGTGTGTGCGCGCGCTTGTGTGTGCGCGCGCTTGTGTGTGTGTGCGCGCTTGTGTGTGCGCTTGTTTGTGTGTGCGCTTGTTTGTGTGTGCGCTTGTCTGTGTTTGTGTGCGCTTGTCTGTGTGTGCGCTTGTGTGTGTGTGCGCGCTTGTGTGTGTGTGCGCGCTTGTTTGTTTGTGTGCGCGCTTGTTTGTGTGTGCGTGCGCGCTTGTTTGTGTGTGCGTGCGCTTGTGTGTGTGCGCTTGTTTGTGTGTGCGCTTGTTTGTGTGTGTGTGCGCTTGTTTGTTTGTGTGTGCGCGCGCTTGTTTGTTTGTGTGTGCGCGCGCTTGTTTGTGTGTGTGCGCGCGCTTGTTTGTGTGTGTGCGCGCGCTTGTTTGTGTGTGCGCGCTTGTGTGTGTGCGCTTGTTTGTTTGTGTGTGCGCGCTTGTGTGTGTGTGCGTGCGCGCGCTTGTTTGTGTGTGCGCGCTTGTGTGCGCGCGCGCGCTTGTTTGTGTGTGCGCGCGCGCTTGTTTGTGTGTGCGCGCGCGCTTGTTTGTGCGTGCGCGCGCTTGTGTGTGCGCGCTTGTTTGTGTGCGCTTGTCTGTGTGCGCTTGTCTGTGTGCGCTTGTCTGTGTTTGTGTGTGCGCTTGTCTGTGTGTGTGCGCTTGTTTGTGTGTGTGTGCGCGCTTGTTTGTGTGTGTGCTTGTCTGTGTGTGCGCGCTTGTTTGTGTGTGTGCTTGTCTGTGTGTGCGCTTGTTTGTGTGTGTGCGCGCTTGTTTGTGTGTGTGCGCGCTCGTTTGTGTGCGCGCGCTCGTCTGTCTGTGTGCGCGCGCTCGTCTGTGTGCGTGTGTATGCGCTTGTCTGTGTGCGTGTGTATGCGCTTGTCTGTGTGCGTGTATGCGCTTGTGTGCGTGTGCGTGTGTATGCGCTTGTGTGCGTGTGCGTGTGTATGCGCTTGTCTGTGTGCGTGTGTATGCGCTTGTGTGCGTGTGCGTGTGTATGCGCTTGTGTGCGTGTGCGTGTGTATGCGCTTGTTTGTGTGTGTGTATGCGCTTGTTTGTGTGTGTGTGTGCTTGTTTGTGTGTGTGTGTGTGTGTGTGTGTATGCGCTTGTTTGTGTGTGTGTGTGTGTGTGTGTGTATGCGCTTGTGTGTGTGTGTGTGTGTGTGTGTGTATGCGCTTGTTTGTGTGTGTGTGTGTGTGTGTGTGTGTGTGTGTGTATTTTACCCCAGTTGCGATTCCCCTCTCGTTTTCGTGGTATCCTGTGCGTGAGTGAGCGTGTGTCTGTTCCCATCCATTCTGTCCCGCATTTGCCTTTGTGATTAAACTAGTTTTGGTCTACAAAGCTCGTGTCCAGAGTCCTTGATCCTTAAGGCCGAAAAGAACCATTTCACACAACAGTCGGCTTCTCAGGGTGAGCCAGAATCTAATTGCCCATTCCCTGTTGCCTTCGAGAAGCTGGTGAGCTGCCTTCTTGAACCACTGCAGGCCTTGTGGTGTGGGATATACTCACGATGCTGTTAGGGAGAGATTCTGACCCAGCGATGGTGAAAGAGCGGTGATGTATTCACAAGTCAGTGTGTGGCTTCTCAGAGGCAACTTCCAGGCGATGATGTTCCCATGTTTTTGCTGCCCTTCTCCTTCTAGGTGGTAGATGTCGTGAGTTCGGAAGGTGTTGAATAAGAAGGAGTGACCTGCAGATGAAGTGGGGCTGGGAATGGGATTGGTGGGATTTTTCCCTTGGAGCTAGCATGGACCCGATCGGATGAATAGTCTCCTTCTGTGTTATTATAAGATAAAATGAAGGAGAAAAGGATCTTATTAAAAGGTTATATAAAGAATATCAGGGAGATAAAAAACTCTAAAACCAAATGATCAAGTTATATGAAGAGAAACTATAAAGTATCCTTTGGACACAGAAAATACAGAAAGGAAAAATAAAACAGAATTGGGCCACCAAAGGATAGCCATGATAAACCCAGGGAATGACAATGGTGGTACTGGATAATTATTTTGTCTCAGTTTCAACCAAAGAATATATCAATACTGAGGGAACTAATGGATACGAGAAGAATATAGGCAGGCAAAGATGAAAGCTATTCAAGAGCAAAGCAGGTTTGAAAAGCTGAAGGATCTACTCTTGCTACTACTTCTGAATGTTGTTGAGAGACAGACTCTTTACTAGCTATTGAGGTAATAAAAAATGTTGCGAGAAAAAGTAATTGACAAATTAGCAACATTAAAAGAGAACTGGATGGTGTGCACCCACGTATACTCAAGAAAGACAGGGAGGAAATAGCAGATGCACTGTAGAGTGAGTCAGAGGGAAAGATATATAGATATAGACCTACGGGGATTTAAATGTTTAAGCATTGTTCCACCATCTTCCTGCAGTTCATGCTCCATAGACTGGCCAATCTCCCTCCAGCTGATGCTCCATTGATTGGCCAATCACTAAATATCCTTTCAGATGTTTAGATTAGCAGCTTCCATCATATTATATGACATGAAGATTAGTTTTGAGATGCAAAGGCCCACAAACTGATTTCTTATATACTCCCTGATTTACTTGGCCATGAACAATCTGGGGTCCAAAGGTTTAGTATGATGATTACTTGTCTCCTTAATGCCATTACTTAGGTTCCAGAACTATTAAAGGTATCCTCAGATTAATTTCTTTTTCCACTCTCATGGATACTCTGTCCAACTCTAAAGCCAGTTCTTTTTCTATATTCTACAAAATTCCCTCTCATCTTCCAACCCCTAAGCTTCCAAGTCTTCCCCTCATAAGGGTAGAGAAAAGAATGTTTTGGAGATGGAAGTAAATAGTACAGCCACTGAAGAAGATGTAAGGCTTAAAAATCAGCAGAGGTACCAACAGGATGATAATATCGTAAACAGGTTGGTTCAGCCCGGGAGAGAGTCTGGAGATAGTGATGGACCTTGGAACATGAGAGAGGAGTTTGTTGAAAAAGCCAAAAACAGGCTTCAGTTTTCCTGGTATTAAGCTGGAAAAGTTGTAAGTCACTCAAAACTTTAATGTCATATAAACAGTTTGGCAGCACACAGACACAGATCATGAGAAATAACAGAGTAATAAAGATTGATAAAATCATTATACATGTGGAAAATAACCCCATGCCTATTTCATTATAAGCAGGCATGTTTATAAATGAGTGATGATATAAACATACTTATAACATTGATCATGTCCAATAAATAAATAAATTCTGAAGGTCTGAAAAATATACAATGGCAACATGAAAGCTCCAAATGGAGGAGATTGTGCTGCAGGATTTTGCAACTCTGCTGCAGTTTACAGCTGTAGAAACCATTCTCAGATCAGGTTGTTCTTGATCGTTTTAAACCTGACCCCAGATGAATCTCACAGCAACTCAAGGCAATTTCAATTCTATTCACAAGATAACATCCACAAATACTAAGGTGAGAGAAGTCAAGTAAACTGCTCATTTTTGCATTTCTGAAATATTTTGCTGTACAATATGCCATCATATTTCTCATGGTTAATGAAAAACATTTTAAAATCCACAGTTGCATATCCTTGTGCCACTTGTTATATACTTAAAGCTTTACAATCCAGTTGAAAAATAAAGACATATTGTAGTTGGTTTGACACATTGAGCCCAGTCCTGGCATCACATCAACAAGAACTTAAATAGCAATTTCTTCTATTTCCATCCCAGCTGAAAATATGTGAAACATTTTGCAAAAAATATCATCCCACCCAACGAACTCCATTTACCCTCACTTGCATAGGTGCCTGATGTTACTGTGATGCTTGCCAACAACAATTAGCATCTCATTTTCCTATTTGTGACTGCAATGTTAATCACAAATGGAGACGAAGAGCTGAAGAGATTTTTCCGTTCTGTGCCGTTGAAACTGGTGTTGCGTCCGGAATATCAAGAGCAAGCCATGAACTCTTGGAAACTGACTTGTTGGGGGAGGAGTGGTTTGATGCATTTCATTCCCCCCTCCACCCCACTGGAAAGGACTTGCATTTACTCAGTGTCTGTCATGACCTCAGAGCTTCTCAAATATTTCAGAATCAAAAACGTGCTTCGTTTAAAATGTGGTCAACATTGTGCAGGAAATACAGCAACCAATTTGTACCTACCCAACTCCCCTAAATATTGCTGAAATAAATCCATAAGAATATATGAAATAGAAGCAGTTGGCCATTCAGCCCTGCATTCAATGACACCAAGACTATCTTATGCCACATTGTCACTTTCATGCATTAGTCCTATATCCCTTGATATCCAAAAATGCATTGATAATTTTCTTGAATATACTGGGTGGTTTAGTTTCCACAGGCCTCTTGAATCAATAATTCAAAGATTTATTACCTACTGAAGAGATTTCCCCTCATCTCAGTCCAAAATGGCTGAGCTCTCATTTTGAGACTGTGGCCTCTGATATTACATTCCCTACCAAGGGAAGCATAATCCCTGCATCTATCCAATCTTCCTGCTAGGTGTTGGTTAAGGGAATTATGCTGGCCAAGGACAGCACGAGAGCACTCCTGCTCTACAACATCCATCTGAGAATACAGACAAGCTCTTAATTTAACCTCACATCTGAAAGTCAGCAATTCCAATAGTAGGTTTTTGGAGTTAGAGTGGATCAAATAAGAAACTTTGGAAAAATTCATTTACTCAGAGAATAGTGAGAATGTGGAACTTTGTATCATGTCAAGTATTGATGCATTTAACGGGAAGGTGGATGAGTACATGAGGGAGAAAGGAATAGAAGCAGATGTTGATAGGATGAGATGAAGGAAGGTGGGAGGAGATTTGTATGAAGTACAAACACCAGCATATACCTACTGGGCTGAATGACATTTTAGTGTACTATAAAATTCTATATGGATTACCAATTCACATTTCAGGAGGAATATGTACCCATGGTCTTCTAACTCAATAGGAACAGTGTTACTTTTGGACCAAAGCTGCACCTTAGACTTACAAGAAAAATATATATATTTAAACACAAATGTTAAACAAAATCCAAGGAGGACCAGGATAACTGCAAGAATACAAGAAATAGGAACAGGAAGGGACCTTATGGCACCTCAAGCCAACTCAGCATTTCAATAGATTATTGGTGATATAATCTTGGCCTCATTTATACTTTCTTGCCAATAATCCTTGAATCTCCTATGTTTGAACAATCCGTCTATTACAGCTATCAGTTAATTCAGTGATCCAGCTCCACAGCTCTCTGGGGTAGAGAATTCCAAAGATTCACGACCTTCTGAGAGAAGAAATTTCTTCTCCTCTCAACCTTAAATGACCGACCTCTTATTCTGAACTACGTCACTGGTTCTAGATTTCCTCACCAGGAGAAATGTCCTCCCAATGCCTACCCTGTCAAGCCTCATTGGAATGTTAAACATTTCAATAATATCAACTCTCAGTTTTTAAACACTAATATGTACAGACTCAACTGCACAAGTGCCAGGTCCTATCGTATTTTAATAAAATTGGCCTTCCCCCTATTTAAGCCTTTATTCCTGGCTTACCCTTACTTTTGTCCATAATCACTTTGAAATATACGGAGTTATGTTCACTATCTCCAAAATGTTAACCCACCCCCCCCCCCGACACTCCCTCCATCTGACTGGCTACATTCCCCAAGACAAGCTCCAGTAATGCTTCTTCCCGTGTTGGTCTATTTACACAAGTGTGTCAAAAAGCTGTCCTGGACACACCTCAAAAATTTCACCCCCTCTGAGACTTTTATGCTAAGAAAATCCTGGTTAATATTTGGGAAATTGAAATCCCTTAGTACTTTAACCCTATTTTATTCTCTGCTATGTGCCTACACATCTGTTCCTCTTTCTCAGGTTGACTGTTGGGAAGTAGAGTCATATAGTCATACAGCATGGAAACAGGCCCTCCTGCCCAACTGATCCATACTGACCAAGATTCCATCTAAACTAGTCCCATTTGCCCATGTTCAGCCCATATCCCTCTAAACCTTTCCTATCCATGTATCTGTCCGTGCCTTTTAAATGTTGTTAATGTACCTGCCTCAGCCACTTCCTCTAGCAGCTCATCCCTATGGGTGGAAAATGTTGCCCCTCAGGTTCCTATTAAATCTCTCCCCCTCACCTTAAAGTACTGTAATACACCCTCAGCAAAGAGACAAAGTCTTTTTTGTTCCTAATCTCTACCATATGGCCTCATTTGAGGAGCCTTCTTGAATTTCCCTCAGAACTGAAGTAATTTATTGATTGACTAACCGTGCATTGCCACCTCCTCTTTAATAATCCCTCTCTATCTTGCATGAGAATTCTATATCTCAGGATGCTGAACTGCGAGTCCTGCCCATCTTTCAACCATGTTTCAGTGACGGCAACAATGTTGTGGTCCCATGTGTTAATTAAAGCTTTGAGTTTATCTAACTGACTAGTTAGTAAACTAGTTAGTTAGTTTACTTATTAGTCTCCTTGCCTTAAAATAGATGCAATTTAACTTTGTATTCCCCTCATGCTCATTTACCCACCTGCTCTTCCCACCGTACTTACTAACTTTTTCTCCTCTGCGTGACTATACCTCCCCATCTGAACATCTGCTCTGATCCCCCTTCCCCTGCCAACTCAGTTTAAACCTTTCCCAAGAGCATAAGCAAACCTCCCCACTCAGATGTTGGGGAAAATGAGTACAAAATAATTGTTCAAAGTCTGTGCCATTTCCTTATTCCCATTTACTCTCTAAGGGACCAATGTTTCCTTCTGTCACTCTTTATTTGATTGTAACAGCTCTTACTGTTTCTTTTTATATTTCTTGTTAGTTTACATCCTTCTTTCTAAAAGTTTACCAATCGTCTGTCTATCACTCAACTTCTTATGCCTTTTTCATTGAATTTGAAACCATGGATAAATCATCCTTCTCAGAACTTTTATTTCTCTGAGGAATCCTTTGTAGAAATATTTCCTTGAATGTCCACCACACCTTATCTTCTATCTTACCTTTCAATTTATTTTGCTCTTCCTATGCACTACTGGCTGGCCTCCCACCTTCCGCTTCACCAACCATCAGCTCAAAGGTTTTGCTGTCCATACTTTAATCCCACTCATCCATTAAACCGGTGCTTGCTGACGTTCATTGTCTATTATTCCAGCAATGGCCCAGACTTAAAATTCTCAGCCTTCAAATCCCTCTGTTGCTTTCCATCTCTCCATCACTAAAATCTTCCCTGATGATTTATGCTCTTCCATTATTGATGCCCTGTACATGCCTGATTATAATCACTCCACCACTGGGAATGTGCCCTCAGCTACCATGGCCCTAAGCCCTGGAATTCCCTCCTTCACATTTCCACTTCCCTGTTCCTGTTTAAGGCAAGCCTTAAAAAATTATGTCAAGTTTTGTCATGTATCTTTAACGTGGCTCACTGTCAAATTCTGGCTACTAATTCTCCAGTAAAGGCCCTTGAGACATTAAGGCATGTTAAAGGTGCTGGAAAGAGAGATGAGCAGGTTGGAAAAAGAAATTGCAAAACTAATTCCTAGAGCTGTCTAGTTTTGCAGCTTCTACCGATGAAATCTGAAACTATTCAAAATAAAGTGTCACTGAGAAAAATACTCAGCAGTAGCAAAATTAACCTACATATTTCCCAGAAGTGCCATTTGTTGACATGGTAATAAGGATAATGCGTGGGTAATAAATGTCCGTATACTAGAGGGCAAGATACTATTAACATTATATAGTTAGATTTGTTGAGGCACATTGTAGAAACTACATTCTAGTAATTAGTTTTAAAGTGACATTTTCTTGGAAAATAGATGTTTTAAGACAAATGCATCAGGGAAAATTTCAAGAAGGATTTTTCTTTTTCTCTTCAATTTGACATAATTAATGTATGAAAAGAAAAAAATGTAAAATTATATTTTATTTTGAAGCCGCAATTAATCTAAGTTAAGCTTGTTTATTGTGTGGATTAGTTTTGACTTACTGTTGTGGAATTTAGCTTCTGCATGTAATAAATGAGCTAAATGGACAAAACATTACATCAATATACTCAATAGAGGCTAATGTGATGATTACAAGCCTGAAAACTACATCATTTAGAACTTAATTATCACAACATTTTACAATAAGGGGTTTATTTTAGGAACTTGCAGCCAATCATCTTCTGAATAATGTGGTTAAAACAAAATTAGGTTCCACAACACATTTTTTGGACACTATGAAAGACATTTCAGTTGAGAAATGACTTCAAATACACTTGCAAATCTGTGGTACAAGTTGCACTGAGCACCATATTAGCAAGGATCATGGTGCATGCACAGATAACATCCGACACAGGTAGGCTGTAGAGGCAGAGCATGGTGTTAATTAGAATGCAAAGCTAACTTTGGAGTTCCATGCTCCAGTCAAAGCTATCTCTTAAGCTTCCATAGATATAAATGCATTCAGCAGAAGGAAGGAGAATCTAGAAAAAAAAACAACAAAATGCTGGAGGAACTCAGCAGGTCAGGCAGCATCCGTGGTCAGGAGTCCTGAAGAAGGATCCTGACCCGAAATGTTGACTGTCTGCTTTTCTCCATGGATGCTGCCTGACCTGCTGAGTTCCTGCAGCATCTTGTTGTTTTTTCAGCAAAAGGAAGGGTTTCTTCTCCAGCCCAACCAAATAACCACCACCATTTAATGAGGTCATCAACTGCTTACATTTAAGTTGTTGATTCATTTCTGCTGAATGTTTACTAATCTTCCACAAGTATTGGTACTTTATAGACTGTTCTGCAGATAATGGTGAAGATGGTACTGAAAAAAATGTCCTGACAGCAAGGCCAATGCATGCAATGGTGCATTAAAAAGCTTTTTTCTGGAATACAGCATGACTAGAAGAATGACTTGAGTACAGCTGGAGCAAGACCCACTAGAAGGAGGAAGAAAAAAATAGTTCTCAGCAGGAGGCATTACCCACCAGAGTGTCTGAGGAACAATTCTCCTAACTGAACCTCTATAAGGAACAGTGTGTGAATCTTCATGTTTCAGTAAGAAAACCCACAATAACAGTCATCTCCCTCGCCCACAAATGCAACCCTAGGACAAGGCAAGAACTGCATTGACGGTTGCTTTCTCCATCAATGTGGCCATATCTTTTATAAATTGGGCTTTTTCCATGCTGGAGTTGGAGATACTTTTCATCAACCGCAGCATGTGGAGGTCCAGACTGAAGATGTTACTAGTAGTGCCCGGTGAATTGGCAACAATTGTGATATCTTCATTCTGCACCAGTTCTACGTTTCAGCTTCATTTAAACTAACACATCAAATTCAAGCAGAAAATGCTGGAAACACTCAGCAAGTCAGGCAGCATCTGTGGAAAAGGAAACAGAGTTAACATTTCAGATAGAAGACACTTCATGATCCTCACAGGGAGGTTTGCTAGTGCTAGTCAGGAAGGTTTAAGGTCGTGTGGCAGAAAGTTAGGAACCAGAATAATTGGTCAGCAAGTGAAGGGACTGAGAGAAATGTAGAGGTTAGCTCAAGTAAGTCTGAAAGGAAGGACAGGCAGGGCCAGGTTAATGACCACAGTGAGGATGAGGGACTGAACTGTGTTTATTTCAATGCAAGGAGTATTATGGGTAAGGCAGATGAACTTCGAGCCTGGATTAGTACATGGATTGACAATGTTCTCTCCACTGCAGAGACTTGGTTAAGAGAAGGGCAGGACTGGCAGCTCAACATTCCAGGATTCAGATCTTTCAAACACAGTAGACAGGATGGAAAAGAGATGCACTACTGATCAGGGAGAATGTCACAGCAACACCTATGGAGGACATCCTAGAGGGCTCATCCAGTGAGACAATATGGATAGAGTTCAGGAATAAGAAAGTTGCAATCACTATGATGGGGTTATACTAAATACCACCCCAATAGGCAGCAGGAGATAGAGGAACAGATTATGTAGATAGATTACAGAAAGATTTAAAAGCAACAGCTTGGTTGCAGTGGGCGACTTTAATTTCCCCAATATTGACTCCCTTAGTGCCAGAGGTTTAGGTGGGGCAGAATTTGTTAGATACCTCCAAGAGGGTAGATATTTCAACCAGGAGAGGGGTCATACTAGATTTTGTACTGGGAACTGAGCCTGGTCAGGTGATCAGACCTTCAGTAGGAGAGCATTTTGGGAATAGTGATCATAACTCTGTAAGCTTTCAGATAGTTATGATCACTGTTCCCAAAATGCTCTCCCACTGAAACTAAAGACCTCGGGGGAAAGTGCTAAATTGGGAAGGCCAATTACAACAGTATTAAGCAGGAGCTGGGGAGAGTAGATTGGGAGCAACTGCTATTGGGCAAGTCCACATCTGACATGGGAGTTGTTTAATGGCCAACTGGCCAGAATTCAGGACCAATATGATCCTGTGAGGTAGAAAGGTGGCAATGTTCAGGAACCTTGAATGATGAGAGATGCTGCAAATTTAATTAAAAAGATAAAGGAAGCACATTTAAGGTTTAGGAAGCTGAAATCTGACAGGACCTTTGAAGAATATAAAGGAAGTAGGAGAGAATTTGCACAGGGAATCAGGAAGGCTCAAAGGGGCCATGAAATATCCTTGGTGAGTAGGATTAAAGGGAATCCCAATGCATTTTATACATACATTATAACCAAGAGGGTAGGACCACTCAAGGACAAAGAAGGGAATTTATGCCTGGAGCCAGAGGAAATGGGCGAGGTACTTTGCATTCACCAATGGAGAAGGACATGGAGGATAGTGAGGTCAGGGAGGGGTATATTGATATCCTGAAGAATGTTGAGCCAAACCAGGAAATTGTAGGCTGGTGAGTCATACATCAGTGGGAGAGAAATTATTGGAGAAGATTCTTGGGGATAGGAAAATATAGACTTATTAGGGATAGTCAGCATGGATTTGTGTAGAAGAGGTCATGTCACACAAGCTTGATTGAGTTTTTTGAAGTGGTGACGAAGATGATTGATCAAGGTAGGGCTGTGGATGTTGTATAAGTGGACTTCAGTAAAGCTTTTGACAAGGTCCCTCCTTCTATCACTGACCATTATTGCATGCATTTGGACACCATATAAAAGTAAAAGGCATAATAATGTAGGCATTACACACCATATTTATAAAACAAGGCATCCCACCTTGCACAGGAATTTTGTCAAATACACTTGTTTGTTCTCTTGATGTCAGTCTTCCACATGGCTTTACCTAACCTAGTGCATCTTACACAGAGCAGCTCAGTGACTGCAGCATGGCCACTGGAAGGCTGTTGACAGTGGGTGGAGGAGATTGAAGGAGGGTTTGGATGCCGACTTTGAGTAACTCTAGGACTAAAATGCTTGGCTTTGATCTGTACCGTCTTGGCCTGGGCAGCAGCAATTCTCATTTAGTGACAGCCTGGAGCTTTGCATTTTATGTAAACCTCCCTTGCAAGAAATAGTGTTAATGAGAGTCTTGTGAGGTGTTTAAAGACATGGCTGTCATGAACAATGAGTTGACAGTTTCTATATGAGATGTGAGTTGTGTTAAATGAGTGTTGCAATAGTGGTGAATGTGTGTGAATCTGAGGAGAAAGAGATTCAGTGTAGTTGGGTGTTGGCAATGCAGGATGGCATAACATAATGAGGAGGGATAAAGTTATGAGTATTGTTAGTATTGTAAGTAACTAGATTGTGAATTGTGAAGCTGTGAATAGAAGGCATTTTAGTGGACTTCATTCCATGATTAGCTTAGCTAAGTTATTTGAATATCTTCCTGCAGTGTAGACATTTTCCTGGCAAAATGTTCTTGGCAGTTACATCCTCAAAAATCTATTTTTCCACTGCCTTCTGATTGAATGTAAGGAGGATTGTCTATCTGTTGGGATGTAGGGGTTAGGAGACAAAGAATATTTCCAATAGAACAGTACAGCACAGTATGGGCACTTCGGCCCACAATGTTGTGCCGACCTACATAAACCTTATCCAGATTCTATCTATCCCCCTCTCCACCTCCCACAACCCTCTAGTTTTCTTTCATCCATGTGCCTATCTAAGAGTCCTTTAAATGACCCTATCATATCAGCCCCTACCACCATCCCCCCATCCAGTAGTGCATTCCAGGCACCCACCACTCTCTGTGTGGAATCTCTACCTCTGACATCCCCCCTGAACTTTCCTCCATGCACCTTAAATGGGTGACCTCTAGTATTGGCCATTACCACCCTGGGGAAAAGGTGCTGGCTGTCCATTCTATCTATGCCCCTCATAATCTTATACACCTCTGTCAAGTCTCCTCTCATCCTCCATCTCTCCAAGGAGAAAAGCCCTAACTTGCTCAGCCTCTCCTCATAAGAGATGTTCTCCAATCCAGGCAGCATTCTTGTAAATCTCCTCTGCACCCTCTCCGAAGCTTCCACATCCTTCCTCTAGTGTGGCGACCAGAACGGACACAATATTCCAGATGTGGTCTAACCAGGGTCTTATAGAACTACAACATTACCTCTCTGCTCTTGAACTCAATCCCCAGCTAATGAAGGCCAGCACACCATACGCCTTTATAACCACCCTATCAATGTGTGGCAACTTTGAGGGACCTAGGTACTAGAACCCCAAGATCTCCCTGTTCCTCCACACTGCTAAGAATCCTGTCATTATCCATGTACTCTGCCTTCAAGTTAGATCTTCCAAAGTGCATCACTTCACACTTCTCCAGTTTGAACTCCATCTGCCACTCCTCTGCCCAGCTCTGCATCCTGTCAATATCCCGTTGTAACCTACGACAACCTTCTGTGCTATCTACTACACCACCAACCTTCATATCATCCAGAAGCTTACCAACCCACCCTTCCACTTCTTCATCCAAGTCATTTATAAAATTCACAAAGAGCAGGGGTCCCAGAACAGATCCCTGCAGAACACCACTAATCATCGACCTCCAGATTGAATACTCCCCTTCCACAACCACCCTCTGCCTTCTGTGGGCAAGCCAATTCAGAATCCACACAGCCAATTTTTCATGGATTCCATACCTCATGACCTTCTGGATTTCTTCTAATCTTCTGTCTGTCCCCTCCAGTGCAGTATTAAATAACCTTGGTACATGTTCACTCCCTTCCTCAGACTAACCCACTGTATTTACAGCCTGAATATCCTTCTAGTGACAATCTGAACTGCTCACCACCCTTCAACCAAATGTAGTCAATAAATAGTATAGATACTGCTGGCTGCACAGACAAATGATAATGAATAGTAGGTAGAACAGATATTGTATGTTATCTAAACTGATAACTTTTACAGGCAATTTTTGCCTTGTACACCCCAGCACCAACCCATCCATCTTAACCCACCCGACCACACTAATTTACCAAACCATAATGACTTCTGGACTCCCTGATTTTCCCATTATTTCCCTCACTGAAATCCCATTATTATTGTAACTGCCCTTTTTCCATGTTACTTCTTCCCCTCCTCTACCAATTTTCCTATCTTTTTTAAAGATCACACAGTATCCTATATGCAGTACTACAAAGTACATTATATAGAAAAAAAACCTAACTTCTGACATCTTTCATTACATGAAGTTTTGCTGTGTTGAAAAGATCCTCCGAATTCTGAATACTTTAACACATATAGCCCTACTCTGAAAGAATTCCTGGAACAATTTATAGTATGTAGCTGTGGTATGTTTTCATTTATTTCTATTTTTGTTTTAAATAATCATGTACCATGGAGTAAAATAAAATTCTTCAGAAATAACAGCAGAGGTATTACTGTTACCAGGGTGGTAATAATCACATGCATGTACTCAATAGAATTATGATGCCTTCAAAATATGACTCTCCAGTGGATATGTGTTTGGAAATTATTGAACTTAGCTAACCAGTACAGGGATAATAAAATAAGTACCAGTGAGTGGAAAAAAGCTTTCAAGTTTCAACTAATTCTTTTTCAACTTTCATTCACACTAGCTCTGATCATTATTAAGATGAGCAAATTAGAAAATACGAGTGGTATTAAGAGCTTGTAATTTCGTAAAAGAAGATGTAGTCAGCTCTGAGTTACATTGGAGTTTCTCCTAGCAGCTGTCAGCTATGGCACAGCAAGAAGCCCCATTGCCCCGAGTCAACATTTTCTATGCTCGGGTCCCATCCAGAAACTTGAGTATAGCAATTGAGGATGACACCTTGGGTATAGCACTGGAAGAATACACCTCTGTCAAAGTATCATCTTTCAATGTAATTGAAGCCAATAGGCTGTCTGCCCTCTCAGAAGGAGGGAAAAGATGCCATGGCATACCTTCAAAGAGCCCCAAAGTCATCCCTAATGTCCTGGCCAATGTTGAACATGCAGCCAACGTTAATAAACCCAATCATTGGCTCATTTTCATTTTACTGCTTTCAAGAACTTGCCGTGTGTGAATTGTCTGCCACATTTCCTAACTTACAAAAATATTTTGCTCACTCGAGTACTTTGGAATGTCTTGAGATTTTGAAAAGTGCCATTTAATACAGGTTTTTTTTAATAAAGCATTTTCCATTACATTAACAAGCAGTCATAAAATGTATCAAGAAAAAAATGCTTTGCTTGGAGATTTTATTTAACATTTCTATTTACTGGCTTTGATACCCTCTTATTTAATGAATGTTTAATGGGATCAACGGGACGATGCATTTCTAGCACTATTTCCAATCAGTCTAACTCTTAGTTGCCTAGTTGAAGCTGCTAACAATTTTAATGGCATCCATTGCTGATGGAAATGCATATTTAATTTAACCATCAAATATAAAGATATAATTATTTGATTTAAAGCACTTAAAATTGTCACAGCCTTTTACGATAAGATAAGAGGACAACAGAATGTGCTATTTCAATATAATCAGTCATTTACAAGGAAAGTGTCAACTTTAAGTTCTTAAGTGAATTACAAACAATCGTATATTGAACCTAAATGCAAATTGAATGATCAGTTTGAACAGAATTAAAGACATTTACCTTGATTTTGCAAATAGCATAAAACTAATAATATTCAATATTGATATCTCAGGAAACTGCCCATAATGGTCCAATGATGTGGATTTTCCTCTGTCCAGCATTAATTTCATTCTGCTGTTGACTATAAAAGATTGGCAACTTCCAGAGACAGTAATATCATAAAAAGGTTGTGTAATCCACCACCATGTAGAATTCTTATAGGAGGCAAACAAGTTAGTTAAAAAAAACATCCAAATACAATTTTGAACATTTTGCAGCAGGAAAGTTAAAGATCAGTACAGATGGATGAAAATTAAGCTAGAAGTTGAAATATTATAAATCAGTAAATAAAAATATTTTAAAAATACATAGATTTTTAGAATAATCATATGAGGGAATAAGACTCCATACATACAAAGCCAGTTATTTTGTTAGGGTATTAGAGGTTGGTGGTTACTCGTGCTGTATAAGATTTAGATGCACCACACTTAATATGCCAAATTACTGCAGACTTTCTTACATTTAAAATGGGTATAAATAACTAAAGAGCAGCTGGAAATCACTGACAGATTCTGGATTTCCATGTTTAATGAAGAAACCGTCAATTATATTTGCAAACTCCATGCCAGTAGATTCTGCAATTGTATAGCCAGTTGGTGACATTAATTCTAATAGCTCACTGAAATCTGTACTTGCATTGACACCTATTTCAGCAAAAGCTTAATTTTAAAGTTATCTTTTGCTTTCAAATCTTTCCATGACTTTTCCCCTCCCTCTTTCCACAGCATCCTCCACTCACCATCTTCTGTGCTTTTCTAAATATAGCCTCTTGCACATCGTTAACTTCAAGCAGTTCACCAAAGCAATCCTCATCTTTAGCTGCTTGGAGCCCGAGCTCCAGAATTCCCTCAATGAACCTTCCATTTCTTTCAGCTCCTTTTAAGAGGCTTATTAAAACCTACCACTTTGAGCCCATGTTATTTCTACTGTGAAATGCCTTAGGATATTTTACTAAGTTAAAGGAACAACTGCATTATTAGATCTGGAGGCTGTGCATCAGTTCAGCTCACTGGTTATCCCCTTGCCCGAGTTGGAACTTATAAGTTTCATTGCAGTACTTAAGCACATAAATTAGATTAACACTTCAGAGCAATCCTGCATTGCTGGAGGTGCAATCTTTCAACAAATTGGAACACTTAAATCCTACATGGCAATTCACAAGGATGTAAAAATCACAATGCAAGAACAAGGAAGCTCTCCAGATGATGTATGTGGGCATCATTGACCCAAATAATAATTATGATTTATTCACTCAGTTAGCAAGGGCTTGTCTAAACAACTGGTGGATAAAGAAAATAAGGACTCGTATTTTATGGTCCCTCCCATCCTTCATATCTGCCAGATGTACATAAAGAATAATCGTTTCAAAACCAGAATAATTAAACATTCTTAAGGAACTAGGTACAGAAAAGAGCATCCAATAAAGTTCATAAGGTGACAAAAGAAGAAAGAGAACCTGTGGCTCCACATTTAGGAGCTCATTAGAGAAAATTTGAACCAGAAGAGAGCAAATTATTTGCAAAATTAAATAGGTCTGAAGCATAATCATGGAAATTAACCATAATGGAGGTAAACCTGAGACAAAAGATAAAGGAATTTATAGATGAGAACTGTGACTGTGGATACTACCACGACCATTCAAGTCAGGGGGCTAAGGGGGATTTTGGTGACATCATTCAGAAGCAAAATATCATGTGGGAATACGAAATAGAAATAGAAAATGCCAAAAATCCCCAGCTGGTCAGGCAGCATCAGTGGAGAGAGGAACAGAAGTTTAATATTACAGGTCCATGACCTTAATCAGAACTCTGCAAAGTTAGAAAAATAGATCTATCTCATCAGGGCCTTGCACCTTATTGTCTGCCTGCACTGCACTTTTTTTGAACTGTAACACTATATTCTGCATTCAGTTATTACTTTTCCCTTGTACTACTTCGATGTAATGATGTGATGAAGTGATCTGTGTGGATGGCTTGAAAAACAAAGTTTTTCACAGTACCTCGATACATATGACAATAATAAACCAGGTTACAAGTCCCCACATATATTTAGTTCTCAATCTTGATCATGCAACCAATGCACCATAATTTGTTGTACCAAACCCACTTATTTCAATGTGTCCCATGAATTTGCTTATTTGTTCTAAGTAGTTTATGCATTTATAAAGATGCCATTAGTTTTCACTTTTTGATAATTTTTCCTTTACAACTTTATTATATGATACACTATTACAATTATACGTGGTCCCTTCCTGTCATACCTTGCTTAAATTGTTGCAAAACCCAATGGATTTTCCTATCTTTTAATTTGTAAATTTTATTTCACTAGAATTCCTTTACTTAGCTTAAAGGCCTATCTGCAGCTCCAAGTATAAGAGAAGGCCTTTTAAATCAAGCTTCCTCATTCCCCAGTAACAGTGCTGAAATTCCAGGAATCAAAACCTGTTGCCCTGCCTGTCTCTGAGTAATACTGTTTGAGCTTTGTAATTCAACCCAATTATCAATCCATTTATTACCACAATGATGTTCTATATTTGGAATTGGTTTATTATTGTCACTTGTACTGAAGTACAGTGAAAAACTTGTCCTGCCTAACATTCGTACAGATCAATTCATCACAACATTGCATTGAGGTAGTACAAGGTAAAGCAATACAGAATGCAGAGTAAAGTGTCACAGCTACAGAGAAAGTGCAGTGCTGGTAGACAGTGAGGTGCAAGGTCATAACGAGGTAAATTGTAAGGTCAAGAGTCCATTTTATCATACGAGGGAATTGTTCAATAGTCTTATAACAGTGGGATTGAAGCTGTCCTTGAGCCTGGTGGTACGTGCTTTCAGGCTTTTGCATCTTCTGCCAATAGGAGAGGGGAGAAGAGAGAATGTCCCAGGTAGGTGGGGCCTTTGATTATGCTGGTTGCTTTACCAAGACAAGTTCCTTTAATAACCTTAAATCCTTAAACATTCTTGGCAGAGCCTCATTCCTAGTTTATCATTTATTCTTAAGGAAATTATGACACTTTGATCCTCACCCCATCACTCTAATGTCTCCAACCATGGGGAGATGTCCTTGGGCGCAGCACCAGGCAAGGACTTAAATTTTAAGAATTCTGACTGGGAGACGGGAGAAGAGAGAATGTCCAGGGTGGGAGGGGTCATTGATTATGTTGGCTGCTTTACCGAGGCAGTGAGAAGTGTAGACAGAATCCAAGGAGAGGAAGTTGGTTTTTGTGATGTGCTGAGCTGTACCCACAACTCTCTGCTGTTTCTTGAGGTTCGGGCAGAGCAGTTGCCATACCAAGCCATGATGCATCTGGATAGGATGCTTTCTATTGTGTATCTATAAAATTTGGTGAGGGACAGGGACCTGCCAAATTTCTTTAGCCTCCTAAAGAAGTAGAGGTGCTGGTGCACTCTCTTCTCCTTGGTGTTCCTTGACCATGATGCTTGAAAAGGCATCAAAATAGAAAAGAAGAGGGATTAATCAAGGCAATAAAAGATGACACAAGCATTGTTATCAAAAAACAATCCTGGCTCAGAAAATCAGGAATTAGAATGCTGAATATAATATTACAGTTACAGAGAAAGTGCAGTGCAGGCAGACAGACAATAAGGTGAAAGGCTATGATGAAGTAGATGGTGTATGAAAGTGATTTATGGACACCTCACCCACTCCCAACAACACCTATACGTTATGTTATTAAGGACACATTGATTAAGAAACAAGAGGAGCTTGTAAACAAAAAGGGAAAAAATCATAGTATGATAGAATTTTACATTAAAAACCATAGAACACTACAGCACAGAAAACAGGCCATTTGGCCCTTCTAGTGTGTGCTGAAACTTTATTCCACTAGTCCCATTGACCTGCACTCGGTCCATAACCCTCCAGACCTCTCCCATCCATGTATCTATCCAATTTATTCTTAAAACTTGAGAGTGAGCCCGCATTTACCACGTCAGATGGCAGCTCATTCCACACTCCCACCACTCTCTGAGTGAAGAAGTTCCCCCTAATGTTCCCCCTAAACCTTTCCCCTTTCACCCTAAAGCCATGTCCTCTCGTACTTATCTCTCCTAATCTAGGTGGAAGAGCCTACTCGCATTTACTCTGTTCATACCCCTCATAATTTTGTAAACCTCTATCAAATTTCCCCTCATTCTTCTAAGCTCCAAGGAATAAAGTCCTAACCTGTTCAATCTTTCCCTGTAACTCAACCCCTGAAGACCCAACAACATACTAGTAAATCTTTTCAGCGCTCTTTCAATCTTACTGATATTCCTTCCTATAGTTATGTGACCAGAATTGCACACAATACTCCAAATTTGGCCTCACCAGTGTCTTATACAACCTCACCACAACATCCCAACTCCTATACTCAATACTTTGATTTATGAATGCCAGGATTTGACATTGTATTTGACACTGACTGACATGCATCTGACGTGTATTAATTTGTTAATTAAATGAAGTTGTCTAAGATAGCCTGGGGCATTAGATTAAAAGTTACGACAATAGATAAGTAATGGCAAACATTTAATGAAATGTTTCATGGAACTCAATAAATCACATTCCACTGAGAAATTAAAAACTGCAGGAAAAATTATCCACTTGTGATAACTATGGATACTTCGATAACAGGAAGGGATTTATAATGTTGCTAAGAGTAGTATGCATGAGCATTGGGAGGCTTTAAAAAAACATAGAAAACTAAATGAGAGAGGGAAATAAAATAAAATAAATTAAACTTCCAATAAGTATTAAGAAAGATTGAAAGATCTTATACCCAAACGTATATGAAAAAGAGTGAAAGGAAACGTGGGGATAAATACAAATTATTTTAGGGAAAAGGAAATAATGAAGACATTAAATAGATCTTCACAGGAGAAGACATAAACTAACGTATTGGGGATAGTAGGAAACTAAGTAGTTAGAGAGAATGTAAATTTTACAATATTGAATTAACCACCTATTATACTCAATTTTTCTCTCCATGCAAAGAAGTTAAAGTAACCTTGGGTTATTGAATGAACATCATAGAATTCCAGTCCAATGCCCAAGATATCTTGTACTTGCTTTACCTACCACTGGAAGCAGTTGATGACAATAAACATTGAATCCTTTACATTTTTGAACTAAGCAATATACAATGGTTCAATTGTACATTCTGATGCCCGAAAGGAAGCAATGCACCTTAGACATAAAAAATGAGCATTAAACCTCTTAATTCAATGGCAAAATTCCTTCCATTCTTCAGGAAATTTATCACAACCTATGCTAAATTGTTTTTTTGAATGATTCTGAAGTACATGAAATCCCACCCTACGTTTATTTTTAAATGAAGTCAGTATAAGAATTTAATTTCGGCTTTCATGTACATGGAAGTAAATCTTAATTTCTAATTTGTGTGGAAATGTTTAGCAGTGTTCTGACACTGGTATTTCTTTGTTAGAGTAACCATGCAATACCAATAGACAGTGGTAAATTTCTTCAATTAAATTAATTTCGTTTGGAGATTTCTATATCCATACATACTTTGGCATTATGTCCGGATGATTCTAACTAATCAGGAATTATAATGAGACACAACCAGCCCAGTTTCCTCAAACAATTTAATATTTAATGGGATTATGTCCTCTAAAGACAATAAAGCATGTTGTGCAACACAGGCTGAATGCAACTGTGATTTACTTATAGTTATATATCACTATAATGACCTATTCAATGCTAGGCACCAGAGCAAAGTTAGAATCTGGCTTACTAAACCTGAATGTCGGAACCAAACTAGAGCTGTCTGGAAAAAAAAATCCAGGGTACTGTTTTCTCCTATTGGATGAAAACTACTTTAGATTCATTTCTAAAGGCATTTTTGTATAGTTCACTTCAAAAGACCAGTCGCTCATTTCCTATTGTTGTTAGCTTTACATGTTACACAGAGGCACATGCACACAAATACGATGAAATTCCAGGGTCAACAAAAATTAGAAATCATGAGGTTATGCGAGTCCTAAGACCTTTGCCATACTTTCCTCTCGAGTCAGGTGCAACCTGAATACAGATTGTTCCAGACTATCGGCACAAACATAAGAACACTTTCCATCACTGTTAAATTTACAGCATAAATGCACTGGATTAAGTACAGCGCCAATTACTGCAGCCAGCTAAAGTCAGAAGGAATTATCTCAGCATGCTGAATCCATAATTACGCAGGGAATATCGTGAGGTTGAGCTAGCAGATCCAAGACCATGAGTGACAATGCCAAATGTATGGAGTACAGCTGCTAATGGCTCAGGGAAAATCCAGTTCAAAAGATAAGGGGCGAAATGAGATTAACTTTTTCCTTGTAAACATTGTTTTCAATCAGCTCTGGTGAGGTCATTTCAAGGTGTTTTATTAGTGCCACAAGACTTCACTTCCAGCTTTCTGAGCTGTGGATATGTTTTACCATCACCCAGTGATTTGATATTTTAGCGAGCTGCAGGTTATAACTTGTGGTTCAACTGGCTAGAATATTTCATATAATTGCATAGGGATAAGTGGGCATCCTCAATACTATGGAATTTTGACATTCTGAAAACCTTGAGCAATATCAGCTAGCCAAACAATGATCCCACAATTGCATTATGACCTTTAATAACTTCATAGTTTTCAATTCCCTTGTAAATGTTCAATCCATACTCAGAATATTTCCAACCTGATGTTCTTTGTTACGTTTCGTATAAATGGTGGGGATAACATTTTTGCCATATTATGAATCCTGGTAATACAAGAGAATGTATGGCATGCTGTCACAATTGGGGCAAGCACAATTTCAGTTAAAAGCACAAGAAATCTCAGCTTACATCGGCTGCCCTTGAGTCCCTTAACCCTGTTCTGTCATTTCAGTAAGGTCAGAGCTAATCCAATGTCTCATCTACATTTTTTTGCCCAATCTCCACGTTTCCTGTTTCCCTTCGTATTCAACAACATATTGATTTCAGTTGAATTATTCTAAACAATTGGGAATTCTCAGCCTTCTGCAGGTAGAGAATTACAAATACTTACAATCATCTGCAAAAAGAAATTTCTCCTCAATCTCAGTTCTAAATCCCTAAACCTTGACCTTACGCTATGGCCTTACGTTATAACTCCAGCCGCAGGAAAGAGCCTCATTATTATGTCTCAATTAGATTACATCTCATTGGTTCTAAAGCCCAATGATTTTAGACCATTCCTCCTCAATCTCTCTACATAGGAAGCCACCTTATCTCAGGAATCTACCTAGTTAAATGTGTTCTGCACTAACTCCAAGAGAAGTATGCTCTTCCTTGAGTAAGAAGACCAAAATTGTACAGTTTACTCATCATCACTATCCCTTCTCTGAGATATAAAAATAATTTGTCCCGGAAATTCATCTTCACAATCCCAAACAAAAACAGCATCATGCAGTCAAGGGTATGTTTAAACAGTGCAAGATTGAGCCAGATCCCAGTCTCTTAGTCCTTGGTTTCAAGTTCAGTCCTGAACTCAGTCAGGATTTTCATTAGCATCAGAAATATGGCTTTACTGTAAACCTTCCTTCAATGTGATTTTCAATGTCCCTGGTATGAAAAACCATCAGTTTTTGCTTACTCACACAACAACCGGCTTTTATCAGCACAGTTTCCTCTGAAACCATCCCATTTAAAGGGACCATCATCAACTGAATTCTTTGCCAGTCTGTCCCACAACATCCTGAGGTCTCATTGCTTCCTCTACAGTCTGCTCATACTAAACACCGAGCCTTCCTTGTATCTTCAACAACTTTTCTGCAGACAAATGTGCTTCCAAATTGGTTGTTCTCTACAGCTAACACTTTGCTTGTTGGATGCCATGATGATTGGCTTCACAGGCAGCCTTGGTGACCACATGGGAGGAAGTAAGAAAGGCTCATCACCCAAGATCTGTCCACCTAGATTTAATTGGGATGTACACTCATATTATAGAACTTATTGAGGGCTGCCTTGGTGAAGCACAGACTGCTCCTCAAGCAGACTATGCTTCACCAAGGCAGCCCTCAATAAGTTCTATGGCCTCTGCAACCTCAGATACAGCCTCACACTTGCCTCTGGACTCCTCATAGTCCAAGTAAAGGGTATAGTCGCTCTCAACTCAGGAACTTGAGGCTACTTCCACTGATCTATGCCTCATCTCATGGTTTGCTGCTCACTGCTACAAAAAGAGAGGTCACACAAATTCCATACTCAAGGATAGAAGACAATCTATAATTGCTTTAACCCATAGGAGCAGGCAAAGCAGGCACAGGTACCTCTACCATTTCACGCACAGGCACCTCCTATCATTGTAGGCATGGCAACCTGCTTACATTGGAGGTTTCCTCAATGTGCAGGGAAGCAATAGAATGCACTCACATTGTACGAGTCTTCACAGATTCTTCACTGGCGGCTCCCAAGGAAGTAAAACATCAAATATAATTGGTTAACAATTGGGTCAATGTCTTATTCATTATCTTCTATAAATTGAGTCAATTAAGTAACACACACAGCGCTTTAAAAAAGCTTCTTGCATCTGGCTACATTCCTCTTCCTTCCTTCTATAGCTGGAGAGAAATGTTCTGACTACCAGAGCTGCTTTGCCCAAGAAACTGATATTTAATTGTTTACCTTGAGAATGAGAGCTGGTTGACTACAGGATAATCAGAGTTAGTTAGAAATGCTTATTATGTTCTTCTCAGGATATCCAAAGCCTGTCGAAGCCAATCAAGTACTGTTGAAGTACAGTTACTTTTCACTGGCAGGTAAATGCAGCAGCAATTTCTAAACATTGAAATTGCTTAACCAGGAGCTAATTTAAGTGACTGAGAACAGACTTGATGGGGAGGGGAGCCTGATATGAATCAGGACACAGGCAGCAGAGTCTTGGATGAACTCAAGTCTATAGACAGTTAATAAGGGAGGTTGGCCATGAGTGCTTTGCAAAAGCTGGGTCCAGAGGTAATAAAAACATGGATCAGGTTTCAGCAGCAGAAGAGAGTCATGAATGAAGTTAAGTGATGCTATGAAGGTGGATGTAATTGGTCATGGCGATGACTCAGAGACATAATATGATGCTCATCCCAAGATGAAACTGGTCCATTTTACATTCTTGAATTCCAAATAACATTTTAATACAGAACTAATGCCTGAATAAACCAGATCTTCAGAAGCCCCTTAGAAATTTCTTCATCCTTCCGCCCAGTGCCATGTCCATTATTCATAATGCCCTCCAATTACTAAAATAAAGCCAAGTTAAAAAAAACAGAAAAAATGTTATTAAGTTTGCTTAATTTATCTATCTGAAACCTGCTGTGAATTTTCTATTTGTTTGAATGTATTTTCATTATACATTGCATTATAAATTGAAATTCTTGAAAGATTGCAGGTTATTAAAACTGCTGTGCCTAATGTGCATAAATGTTGCTTCAATAAGTTGAAATTATTAGAAACATAAAGACTAGGAGTAGGCAAATCGGCCCTTTGAGCCTGTTTTACCATACAATATATCATGGTTAATCATTCCAAATTCAGTGTCCCATTCCAGCTTTCTCCCCCTCTATCCTGTCACATATAGTTATACATAGTGAAGAAGTTGTGTATGCTTTCCTGAAGGTGCAAGGGTTTGCGATAATTATCCTCCCTTTCCACTCATCTTCCATATGAGCATTCTTATGAAACACAGGGAGTTTGGGTGTAACCGTGAGAAACTGCGTGGCAAACTTTCTAGAAGAAATTGCAGGTCATGTTAAAAAGTTCTGAAAAAGATGTGTGTGTGCTACTTTATTAGTCCAACCAAAATCCTGTGGATGCTGAAAATCTGACTTAAAAAGCAAATGTGCAAACAGTTCCAGAATTTTCGGGTTTTATTTCAAAGAGTCGGCCATACAGGCAGTGCATTAACATTTACTCATTTATTCTTTAATCCTATTAACTGTCTCAATGTATTACTATTATGCTGCACAAAGCAAAACTAGTTTGAGATTTTTTCCAAAAGATAGCCTCTGGACAGTGAAAATTTACTGTGCACTTGTACAGTAATAAGATGACCAATCATTTTTATAGTCTACATAAAGGACTATGACAGTGAGTAAATGGATGTGGCATTACAAAAAATGAGTTCATAGTTTCTTATTTCCAATCATGTGATGCTCTGCATTTCTTACACAGCAGAGTTTCACAAACCCCAATGCTTATAATGGAAGTAGCTAAGGCACCTCTAATTCTTGGAAAGTACAGGTTGTCAATGCAGTAAATACAGTTTATAAAATGGAAATGTATATCATGCAGGAATTAACTTTAGTGATGGTGGTTGATCAACAAATGTTTGCCCAGGCACACCTGTTGTTTTAAGTGTCACTGGAATTTTACATCTATCTGGATAGCCAGATTGGACATTGGTTTAAAATACCATTCAAAACAAATGCCTTCAACAGCCTACTACTCCAACGTTTTATTCACTGAAATGACAGCCTCTGGAATAACTTCTGAACCCATTTTCTCTGACTTCAGCCACCACAGAAACAAAGCTAATACTGCCTTACACTCATATTTTTCCTAAGTAACATCCTTGTAAATGTGTTTCCAGCCAGAGGTCACCGGAAAGATTCCAGGAGAAGGAATTATTGCTGGTTTCCCCTCCCTCACTCAGAAACCCTGGAATTAAAGTTCAATATGTGTCACTGGCCAGCTATCTCAGCACAGACTGGGGAATGAAGTCTAGCAACTGTATGGGTCAGGTATTCACTCTATAAATTTGTTCAGCAGCCAGGGAAACCACAGGATGAATTTTCATGGTTTTACAACCCTTCCTAATCTTGTAACCTTTGGTATCATGATTTTACATCTATTGATGACATCTAATCAGCTACTTAACAATTCACAGCATCCCATATTCATCTCATGTTATTGCCATTTTAACTGTTCATAAATAGACAGCCCCTGGAACAGAATAAAACATTGATATCTCTGATTGAATTATACCTTCAGGCAAAATGTTGATAAATTAAATAACTGTACAATTGTTTGCAGAACTTTGCCAACAAAAAAGTTCTTTAAATATTGATAAAAATGGAATTGATCTCTACTTCCCTGAGGCATTCCACCTTAAAATATTCTGGCCCAAAGCACTGGTAAATGTCAATATCTCTCCGACCACAATGAAAATATAATACATAAAATTGGTAAATTGAGAGCTTTCATTTTCTTTAATCTTATTTTCCCTTTTATCGAATAAGCCAAGGGCAAAAGTTGTCCCAGGGCAACAATGCTCAATACAAGAGGGCATGGCTTTAAAGTAATGGGTGGGAAGTTCAAGGGAGATATCAGAGGAAGGTTTTTTACCCAGAGAGTGGTTGGGGCATGGAATGTGCTGCCTGGGGTGGTGGTGGAGGCAGGTACATTGGTCACATTCAAGAGATTACTAGATAGGCATATGGAGGAATTTAAAATAGAGGAATATGTGGGAGGAAAGGGTTAGATAGTCTTAGGCAAGGTTTAAAGGTTGGCACAACATTGTGGGCCGAAGGGCCTGTATTGTGCTGTACTGTTCTATGTTCTAAGTGCCAGAACTAATACTATAACCATGTCAGGTTGTACTGAATTCTTTGCTTCAACCTCCTTATTTCAAAATTGGGTTCAATATATCATGAACAGATAAATCAAGGGCCAGATTTTACAGCCAGTGATGAGGAAATGATTCTCACTGATCCAATTACTATCAGCTACCTACAAAGATTTGGCAGGCCTACCTCACAGGGCACCAGATACAAGGCCTCTGTGAGCATGAAGAAGCGCCAGCCTGTCACCAACCAATCAGACTACTTACTGAACCACTGGAATTTGAAATCAGAAAGGATAAAGTTGGAAGTTGACATTAAATTTAGATCACATATAAAAAGCAGAAATAAAGTACAAGGGGGAACTTGTAAAGTACCACAAGCTTACATGATTGCAAACCTTTAATTGCTCAGCCTGTCAAAGGGAACAGTTACGGCAAACTCAATGGGAGGTTGGACAACCACCTCTAGATTTCCACATTTAATTGTGCATTTATAGTTGGTGAATGTCCTTACCTGATTTTCTCCATAATAAGTGTTAGTAGCCTCAGTATTATTTTCCACCAAACCTGGCGTGTGTGATGGCCCATTGGTAAGTCAATGTCACTTCCCTTGCCACTATGACTTGCTGCATCATGCACTGCTAGTGGTACACACAGTGGGCATGGATGAGTGAGGTTCTCTATGGATGGTCGAAGAAAACCCTGTAAAAATCAGTTTTGGTGCTGCAAACACCTAAACATAAAGTGAGAGTCATCAATGTCCATTTATAATTCAGAAGAAAAAAACTATTTGGCACCAACTAGCATCTCTTTCTTGTCACCAATTTGTCATGCCTTCATACACTGTAATACATCAGAAGAGACAATGTTTTTTTTGTGAGGCAGAACACAAACTATATACTGGAGAGTCTTCACACTCCTGCTGCAGACTGCTTGCCTCACTTAGTGTTATTGTTACGTGGTTACAAAGTATTCACACCAAATGACATTCCTCTCAAACAGGATCACTGTATGTCCATGCAGATTCACAGTTATCCGTGACTGTGGATTACTATATGCTGACAATAAATAATCTCAAGAACACATTGCAGAGGATACATCAAAGTCATGGCGGTGAAAAGAGTAGTGATGAAATTAGAAATTGACCTGAGCAGCAGGTACAGTAGGCCGGAAATAAGAAGGAATAAAATCTATAACGAGTCAAAGGTCAGAGATAAGTTCAAGAAGAGGGAAGCACATGACCAGAAAAACTAAACGAACAAACTTTAGACTTAAGAGAATATGAAACATATCAAAGCCTTTTTGTACAAATATCAGTGATTCTGTCATATGTAGTTCATGGTGACTCAGGTCATTAATGGAGAAAGAATTGATCTGGTACCTTCAAACAAAGTGGACTTATGGTTTTGCTGCATCTTGAAATCAAACCAATTCTCTCCTATTCTTAGATCAGTTGGAGCCAAAATTCCTAGTGGATTATCCCCTTGGACCATATGCTCATTTAATTATGAAGATATTGAACAGTTCATGTTTAAAAATTAATTAAATGAGTTTATATCGATCATGTGTTCATCAGAGTCAACAGCAACATTGCACTGATAACAGGAAGCAGGGATCTTGGTCTGGTGAAGCTGCCAGGGGCTAAGTTTGGAAGGATTTCAGAAACAAGCGATAAATAGACTCATGGCTTTTATGCTTATGAATAGCAACAAAGATGGATACAGATATCTGGTGCAGGGAAAGTAATACTTTAGGTCAGGAAGCTTACAAATTTGTAGAACTTGGAAAAAACTTCAGGCAGGTTGATGTGCAAAATCAAAATCCTTGGGACTGCAGGAGCAAAGAAAGTTAAGGCTCCTGAGACACAAGTAGATCAGAGTAGAAAGAAAGTTGTTAACAATGGTGCGCAAAGATTTGTTTAGCCTACATCTGTTTAGAAATCTGTGATATAAATGCCATTTTAAGTGTGTTTGATGGTGTTGGTGAAGTACCAACTTGAAAACAAATAACTTTGGAAAAAAATTTGAGACGGATGGAAAATGGACCAGTGACATGAATACAGAAGAGTTTCTTAATTGGTGTTTCATTCCAGGATTTACTTGTCACTACAGAGGAAACCTTAGTGACACAGTTCGCAAGAAGACAGCCCAGGTACTGGTCTGAAACAGACAGGAGCCTCATCTTTATGTGCAAATGAAGAGAAGGTACAGTATATACACAGGATCCAGCTACTATGTTAAAGGCTGTTTTTCATGCAAACTTGAGGGACAACTGTCCACGTGCCCACAACTGAACCACATTGTGAAGAGGCAGTAACCAATAAAACATAATTAGTGGGAGATGGTATAGCAGTGTATTGATCTGACTACCTGTATCCACACTGGGTTAATGTCTAGACTGAACTATATTGCACCAGCCAGCAAGGTGATGCAGAACATCCATCCTAGGTCCACATTTCACCAACAGAACAAGAATGTGGCCTGATCGTCAAAGTGGACCAAACCCCTAGGCAGCAAGAACAGATAGATATTCCTGGTGTTTATTCAATCCCTTGCATTAAAAGCTACACCAATGTGCTGGTACCCAAAAAAAGCACTGATTCATCAGAACTCCAGTATGAACACTCAGTGGGACGTACCCCTCTGTACTCCTGCTGTATTGGGAAGCTGGCATGAATCTTGCACTCCCTTCTGCAGCGCACTGCTCTGCTCAGAATCCGAGTGCCAGGAACCTGGCACAAACTTCTATCCTCTACTAACAATGCCCCTGCCTCAGCCATGAACCACCTGTAGCCCAGTGTGAAGAGACCACCTTTGATGGCTGATATTGGTCAGGCTGTGACATGCAGGGCAGCCACTCAGTGCTAAAAGATGGGGCTCAGCTCAGCATTTTGGCCAGCATGGTGATGCCATTGCTGGGGACCTTAGCAGCGCCTGTTCCACAGATGAACTGAGGACCTGGATACAATGATTTCCCTCATCACTATATTTTGGAAGTGATGGAAACTGCTGCCTCCCTCTCTCATTGTTTGCCTACACCCCTCTCCCTAACCCAGAGATGTGATTCGTTGCTGGGTTCACACCAGGTTCCCGGATCAGCAGCTCTGTCAGTAATACATCGCTCTGTATGTGATGTTATAATCACCCCTTTTAGTACACATTCCATTACTTGTGAACATATCCCAATCTCCAAGTGAGGAATAAGTGTATCCATTTATTTTTCTATCACCCACATGTTCTGTAAAATAAAGCAATCTCTTGGTTGGTCATCAGTCTTGTCTTACTCATTTCACTTACTACCAGGATCACACAGTCAAGCCTGTGTCATTTTAGAGTAGAGTAGAGAGCCCATTTTTCAAAAGAGAATGAGTTCTTATAACCCTTATCATAGAATTAGACATTATTAGTTGATTATGTGAATGACTTAGATGGACAAACAGGAAGTTTGCCTATAATGCAAAGCTACATGGGAAAGTAGATTGCTGAGCAGCTGTTTCACGTAGGTGGAGAAAATCATAGTTTTATGAACTGACACTTCTGACACTAAGTTGCAGCATTTCTCCTTAAAAAGTTATTCATTCATGTTAATGACAAGAGTACATTATTAAACCAAGGAAAAACTCACAATAAAGGACAATATCCTTACCCTGGCTTCCTTGCAAACAGGCAACAGGTTCTACTCAGTTCTCCACTGAAACATTTGTATCAACAGCACAGGAAGCAATTGGTCACATGATACAAGTTTTAAAGGGGTACACACTTAATATTTTACAAGCTAGATTGGGTTTCCTTTCAGGACTGAGAAAAGAAGAAATTCCTTCAAACCTAAGATTGTAAGGCTTTACATCAATAAATCAGTAGATGTTCCATCACTGAGTTTTCTTGAGGCTGAGAGAAATAGATTTTTGGACACGGAAGGGACATGGTGAATAGGTAGGAAAGTAACTGAGTCAAAGGATCAGACGTATTTTTTGAATGGTAGAACAGGCTGAAATTGCTACTTCAGGAACAGCATGAGTCAACCTGGAATGTAAGAGTCCCTGAATCCTCTTGTGGAAAAATTGAAACCATTGAACCCTTGAAGGCATGCATAACAGAACCAGCAGCTGACAGAAACAGCTGACCAAAAAATGTAAAATGTTCACACATGCAAAGGGTTATTCAAGTTAAAGAATTTGAAATGTAAATGCATATAAATCTTCTAATATAGGATATACAATTGCAGCAAGCAAGTCATCAAGGAAACATGGACTCCCGAAGACTTCCAAGAATGACTAAGACAGCACCATTTCAACAAATGGAATGGGGATGGAGAAATTGGGAACATGGAAGTAGAGTGGAAAGAAGTAAAATTTAGGACGCTGTAAGAAACAGTGAGCTTGTAAGAGATAGTAGAGGACAGTCTAAAGTTCAGTAATGGTGAGAGAAGTTGTGAATGCATTGATCCTGCCCAATGTAGCATTAAAAACTCTGACATCTTAAAATCCACATTTATTTCTATTCCCCTTCCCATATCTCAAGGGGAATAGAAGTGCAATACCAAAGTTTAAATTTCTTTAATTATAAATGTATATTCATCGTACAAAATATTTCAGAACATTATTCTTGTTTTCCTACACCTAAGAGTTCTATTATGAGTGTGCTTAGTAGTTGTTATCAAATTAAATACCAGTGTAAAATTAATAAATGCAGAAAATGGTGTTCCTGCTGTCCTGAAAAATGCAGTATTAAAACCTGCAAAACATAAGGTGCAAATTGGAGGTTAGCACTATTAAGTAATTCTACAGAACTTTGATTTGCAATATCGTAAATATGCTTGAGCACCTGGGAGAAAAAAATCTAATTACACCATGATTAGATGGATGCTAAACTGAAATAAATAACATATTGCCTTAAAGAAGCTTGAATTAAGACAACATGAGAACTTTATCTGGGATTCTTCACGCTAATTGTGGTCGAGTTAATGCAACTGTACTCACCTCTCACCCCTGTACCGTATATTGTTTCTACTGGTCAACTAGCGATGAAAGATTAATTTCTATCCCATGTATCAGCCTTTGAACCTTAAATCAAGTGGTTAATAGGTTCACTTTACTTCACAGTGCTTAGTTTCAAACACATAAGCTAGGCTAACATTTCTGAGAAACAACAACTTGTGTTTATATGGGGCCATTGGTACAGAAGGAATGCCCAAGCACTTCGCAAAGGTATAATGAGATAATAATGGAGGTTTAGTCAAATGGAGCAGAATGCTGTTTCAGAAATAGGAGGGACTAAGTCATGAATGAATTTAAACAGGAGTATGAGGTTTGAGGTTTCTCAAATAAAAACATCAGAAGACCAGGGAATGAAAGTAGGTCGATGACCAATAGAATCAGCTTCAAGGTAAGATAGGACAGTGGGCTTGTGGATGAGTTAAAGTTTATGGTGGATAAGAGATGAGCCAAGAGACCATTAGTATCACCATGTGTCATGTCTGGATGTGACTAAGGCACAGATCAAGGTGCTAATTTTGTGGAAGGCATAATCTTTAAAGTGAGGTCTTCAATCTGCTCAGTTAATCATAAAAGTCCTTGGTACTATTTCAAGGGAATGCTGTCAGTATGCTGGCCAAATTGATCCAATGACTAATGTGAGCATTCATCCTCCATTGAATGTGCTAAATGCACAATGTAGGAGCTACCAATTGCACATTAGGCACTGCTTCTAAAATTCGTTTCCATTGAAGTCAGTTTCAGGAACAAAGTTTAATACAGATTCATTGCCACATCATATACTTAGTGCATAGAGCAGGGAATAAATTCCTACACCAAATTACTTATCGATTTATCTCATTGCTGTTTGCGGAACCTTGCAGAGTGCAATTTGGTTGATGTGTTTACTTATATCACAGCAGTGAGTGCATCTTAAAAGTGCTTCCTTGGCTTGGAAGCACTTTGGGACAAGTACCAGGCTTGCATTGACAGTCGCTCAGGTGATTTTAACTACAGGCATCCCCCGTGTTCCAGGAGGATTGCATTCCTAAAAAATGATTTTCTGTAATGTGAAAAAAATTAATTTTGTGTTTATTTATTTACTTTGCCTCACATATATTTCCTAAGAGTGATTTTTTGTTCCATACCCCAGATTTTTTGGTAGTGACTTGTGAATTCTGTAAGGGCAAATTTCTGTTATCGGAACTACCATAGCGCAGGGGTCACCTGTAATAAGCTTACCTCTGGATGTTGTCAGTGAGCATCCTACCATGAACAGGTGGAAGACAGCAATGGCCAACAGGCTGCGGTTGGTAGGAGATCGTTGGATGGTACTAAAAGACATTTCACGGACTGAGTACTGAAACACAGAGAAGGGATTCTGATGGGTCTTGCTGGAGTGAAGGGTGAGTGTCTTGCCTTGAACCTTCCTATTCATCCTGGATCTGTTGGGAAACTAAAGAATCAAACTGAAAATTGTGCTTTCTATATTCAGTCCTCCTCTGATTGTCTTCACCCAGTGGGTAAATCACAATACTTCCTGTTAAGTTTGGGGTCAACTTTATATTACAGACTCAATCTACAATGTTAAAGAAGGACCATGCTGACTAAAATCTGGATTGGCTAAAGTCAGGCGGGATGTTGGTGGATAAATTACCCAGGGGCATTTTACCTATCAATCCAGTTGCCATCAGATGGAAAAGCAAAGTAATATGATGCCAGAAATCTGAAATAAAAACAAGGAGTGCTGGAAATACACAGTATGTTAGGCAGCATCTGTAAAGGGAAAAGCTTCAGACTGATGACATTTCATGTAGCTCAGATAAACTGTCATTGCCCTAAAACATGCAGCTCATATAATATTGTGTGTACCCGTTTAAGAATTATATATCATGTGACCAACTGCTCCCTATGATATTGATAAAAGTGTTTCAGTGCAGAATTGAACAGACCTGTTTGCCAACCTGCAAGCAAACACATTGTCCTTAATTGTTAGTTTTTCCTTTGTTTAATAAAGTAGCATTGTTAATGTGAATTAATGATTATTTTAGAGAGAGGTTAAGACGTGATATCAGAAGTGCTGGTTCATAAAACTATGAAATTTAGACTCTATCCCCGAGTCCTAACAGTGCATGTCTGGAGGAATCTCTCCCATTTGATGTGCGCTAAGGGAAGTGAGCTGTGTAATTCAACTGAGATTGTGCATGACAAAGCAAAGTAAGACCCAGGGCCATTAGTCTTCCAGGCAATTTACTTGTCCAAATAATGGTGATAGTGGAAAGAAAACTTTCTCCTATATAATAAACTGGCTGTGGCAGATAAACCAGTGCAGATAAAAGTAAAGATTTTAGCTGAAGATTACAAGAGGAGTAAATTTTACCAAAGCTTAAAGCCCTCAAATGAGACTCTGGAGAATGATTTGATCCATTGTAACCACCTTGGAATGAAACAGTTAATCATTACTGGCTTGTTCCATGAAACCAGGAGCAGGATTGATACTTTTACTGGAGCTTAGAATATTAACAGATAACTGCAGTTTTGTCGAAATGAGGGACTCAGTCAACATAGATTGGATTATTTGCAGAATCCAGGAGTCCTGCCTGAGGGAATGGCAGGAAGATGAGACAGAGTTACCTCAGGCACTGCAGATTTGCTTGCATATAGGCAAGTAAATCTGCAGAGCTATCTAAAGCCAGGCAAGAAACATTGGATTGCTAAGAGAAGAAGAACATGTGGTGAAGCATAAGGCAGAACAGGGAAAGTACAGACAAGGTGGCTTGGATGCAATAAAGTGCAGAGGACAGCAATGTGAACAGTTCAACAAGGAATGCCTGAATATGGTAAAAGGTAAGCTGAAGTACCATAGAGAAGCAAATAGGGATACATCATGGAGACAGGTCGTCTGGCACATTAGTCTGAGCTGATCATCAAGCACCCATTTTAAACTAATCTGCATTTTTTCAATCTGCATGTTCTCTTCAACTCCTGGCCCCACCCCCCACTGGTTCTACCGCTCACCTACACAGTGACCAATTAACCTACCAATGTCTGAGGAAACCAGGACAGGGAAATTCCACACAGGCAGCACCTAAGGTCAGGATTGAACTTGGTTCTCTGGCACTTTAAAGTAGTTGCTCTACTGTCTGCGCCACTGTGCCCCCCCCACCTCACCTTTAAATGTAATGAGTGTCTGCAGGTTGTGGGACTGTGTTTGTGCCATGTAAAGATTCAACTACGCATGCAACAGGTTGTTGCTGATTTCCTGCAGTTCCCCAGACAAGCCCGATATTGTCTGTCCTCCCACTCTCTATCTTCTTATCTTTTACTCTCTCTCTCTCTCGCTCTTCCAAGGGCTGAAAGACCTGTTCCATGTTTATGACTCTCTGACTCTCAATCCATGCCAGTATATCACCTCCAATCAACAGAAGTTACCACAACAGACATAACAAGGACCTGCCACTTCAAAGAGTTGGAGATACAGTGAGGCTGAAGCTCATATCAAACCAACACTAGAAATGGCAAAACATGCACCTGACCCTTGATTATACAGGATCTCAATGGAGGAAGGGGTCCCACATCTGAAGAACTAGTGCCATCTCAGGAAGACCACTGAAGACTCTTGCTTGATAGAAGCAGATATGGAGATACTGGAGGATATGCTACTGATTCTGCAGGCTCTAGAACAGTAGCAACTAGTTAGGACTGGATCCAGAAACACAGTCCCTCAGTCCCTGTTTGGAGGATTTCTTTTTAAAGCAAGATGCACAGAAGACAGATATATTAGACATGTTTTTCTTTTGTTGTTTTTTGTTATTTCATTATTGAAGGAAGGATACAATGCAAGGGCTGATGTAATATTGGGATATAACTCTTTAAAAATTGTAGCATGTGATTTGGCCAACAGTTCTCAATGACATTGACTCAAATGTTTCAGTGTAGAACTCTACAGAACTGGATTGCCTGTCTAGAAATACACTACAACAAAGATGTTGTCCCTTATTAAAGATGTTGTTTTATTTAATAGAGTAGCTGTGTAACAACCAACTATTTCCTGTACCTTTGGGATAATGCTGAGGCAATCAATCAGAATTGTAAACTCTTATTCTCTCTCCACAGATGCTGCCTGGCCAGCTGAGCATTACCACCATTTTCTGTTTTTATTTCAATCAGGAAGATGTGATTAGGATGGTTCTTCTTAATAATAGACCAGAGATGTGTACAGAAACAAAAACCTAAATGCAATCATATTTTTATATTATTATTTTACTCAACTTGAGCAAGTTTGAGCTCTTACCCACAGGTCTGTCATTACTTCTTATGGCACTCAGATGCAAAGCCATCATCAGTTACTGAAGCCACAGCTGAAAATTAACAACAAAAAAAGGCAGCAGATCAACCACATGAGAGCTGAAGTAACACTGCAGGTTACTTCTTGTTTTCAGTTCTCAGATTTGCTCATTTTATGTAATCTGACATAGTTTTCCCTGGAAGCAAAACAGAAAATGTTGGAAACATTCAGCACATCAGGCAGCATTTGTGGACAGAAAAACAGTTAACCTCTGCTTCTCTTTCCACGGATGCTGCCTGACAAACTGAGTGTTTCCAGCATTTTCTGTTTTGGTTCAGATTTCTAGCATCAGCAGTTATATTAATTTTTATTGCTTTCCTTGACTAGTTTTGGCTGTTTAACAATCATGTTTATTGGTGTAAATAAAAGACAAAATGTTGGAAATAATAAGCAGGTCAGGCAGAATTTGTGGAGAAAGAAAGGGCCAACCCTTCAAGTTGATGACCTTTCATCAGAGTCATTGGGGTCATCAATTCAAACATTGACCCTGTTTCTCCCTCCGCAGACGTTGCTTGGTCTGCTGAATATTTCCAGCATATCCTGGTTTTATTTCAGATTTCAGCATCTGCAGGGTTTCTTTTTGCTTCTGTTATTATAGGTTTATTCATTATTCAACAACTCCAAGCATGCAGGCAAAAAGAAAGGCTTTGAAATTTTGTATGCAGTTGCTCATCTGAATGGCATTTGTCCAGTGTGGTACAGTGATTACAATATGAATTTAGTTCTTTTTTCCCCAGTGAAGAAAAAGAGGTGTATTGTTTTTTTTACACCTACATAATTTAAACTACTGTATTATTTATTGTCTTGGATGATATCCTGAATTCTTGTTTATTTCTCTTTTCTAAGAAAGTGAGATTGTGAAGCCTGTATGTGAAAAGTGAATAATTATGGATTTCATGATGTTTTCCTTCACTATCCTACCCTCATCTTTCTTGTTATTATTCACTTCTTCCCCCTTTCTCTGCTCCATCTTCATAACTCTGGTTCAACTGTCAAAGGTCACAACACTTCACAAGTGTATATTATTTATGCATGGAACATTGCTGCGTAGGTTAGCAGAAAGTCTCCTTGTAAGGAATGGGAAAATCAAAGCCAGGGCCAAGTCTTTATCAACACAGATACTTCCAGGCTGGATGATCAGCAGCAGTCAAAATCCTGACAAATCTTTGTTCCTTCCCAAACGTATTGTCCAATTACCATCTTAGCTGAGCCACTTGAATCTGGATCTTTACTGTAACAGGTTCAGCTGCTCACCAGGCAAATCCACAAAACCTTCATAGAACTTTGATGGATCAATAGCTAACTTGGACACAGCAGAGACTACCCTATGTGCAGACATTCCCTCCCAAGAATTTAAATGCCTAGAAATGTGTTCATGATTGGATGGAATCCAATCTGTGACGGGAACATGCTTAATGTGTGCAGAATGGCCTTCTAACATCCCATGCTTTCTTATCTCATTAGATAATCAATAATACATTTCAAAAATAATAATCAAAAATTCTCTTGTCAAGATGCTAAATTTTGCCTTGGGCTATTAAACACTCACTGGTATCTTTCTCTGATGAAATTGTTATCTACTCATCTGTAGAGATTTCAATATCATCACACTAATGCCTAAGGATAGTTCTTTGAACTAGTATCAGGAGTCAGGATAAGCACAGTAGCATATTTTCCCTCTGAAAATATCCTAGATAGCTTCTAATAGATACAAGTGGGATTTAGTTAACCCAGTAAAGCCCAAATACAACCAGCATAACAAGATTTGCAACAGAAACCTATATTAAGCGTTAGCCGTCATCTAATATAATTGGAGCAACAACAATGATAAATTGGTTAGAAAACTTCAATGTCTGTTCTCCAGTCTCTTTAATACCTAGATGAATTCCCACATCAAATTGGTGAAAATGAGGTGATTATGGTCCAGGAATGCCGTATGTGACATTTTCCTGAATTCCAATTTCATTTTTGTTGATTTATATTGACATGAGTACAAACCAGATATCAAACAATACTGGATTATATCAAATAGTACTGGATACTTCAAATGGTTATTGTGATTTTAACTTTAATTTTCACTGGTGCATTTTTGGTGCCTCTTATTTTTAAGGTAGGGTAAAGCCTTACTCAACAAAACTCCAATTTTATGAAGAAATTATTTACATTCACCATCTGTAATGTCACATTAGTTACACAGGTACCTGTATTTGACTGAGAAGCATATTCATTTTCAAAGGAAGCTACCTCTGTATTCTGTTGTAAGTGGACTTAAAGCCCAACTCTATCAAAGGCACTGCTCTACTGATGTCCATCATCAGCCATAATTTCTAAACCACTGTGTCATTATGAACTCCTATTAAAGATAAATGTAACATTAGACAGTTAAGTACATTAGCCATATTAAGGTGAATAAGTCCCCAGGGCCTGATGGGATATACCCCAGGTTATTGAGAGAGGCAAGAGATGACATTGCTGGGGTCTTGACCAAGATCTTCATATCCTCTCTAGCAACAGGAGATATCCCGGAGGTCAGGCGAATAGCTAATGTTGTTCCATTGTTTAAGAAGGGAAGTAGGGATAATCTTGGTCACTATTGACCAGTAAGTCTCTCGTCAGTGGTAGGGAAGCTATTGGAGAGGATTCATAGGGATAGGATTGATGAACATTTGGAGAACCATGGCTTAATTAGGGATAGTCAGCATGGCTTTTGCGGGGCAAGTCAGGTCTTCCTAACTTGATTGCATTCTTTGAGGAGGTGACCAAGATGATTGATAAGGGTAGAGCTGTGGTTGTTGTCCACATGGATTTTCGTAAGGCATTTGCCGAGGTCTCACATGATAGGCTTATCCGGAAGAATGAGATGCATGGGATCCACAGTGACTTGGCCATTTGGATTTGGAATTGGCTTGCCCTTAGAAGACAGAGAGTAGTGGTTGATGGGACTTATTCTGGCTGGAGGTCCATGACTAGTGGTGTTCCACAGGGATCTGTACTGGGAACACTGCTGTTTGTGATATATATACAAATGACTTGGATGAAAACGTGGTGGGGTGGGTTAGTAAGTTTGCAGATGGTACAAAGATTGGTGGCATTGTGGATGGTGTAGAAGATTGCCAAAGGATACAGTGGGATATAGATCAGTTGTAGAGATGGGAGGAGAAATGGCAGATGGAGATTAATCAGGCCAAGTGTGAAGTGTTGCACTTTGGGAGATCAAATGTAAAGGGACACCACATAGTTAATGGCAGGACCCTTAACAGCATTAAAGTATAAAGGGATCTTGGCGTGCAAGTCCATAGCTCCCTGAAAGTGGTTACACAAATTGATAGGGTAGTAAAGAAGGCATATGGCATGCTTGCCTTTATTAGTCGAGGCATTGAGTTCAAGAGTCAGGAAGTTATGTTGCAGCCTTATAAAACTCTGATTAGGCCACATCTGGAGTATTGCATTCATTTCTGGTCACCCCATTACAGGAAGGATGCTTTGGAGAGGATGCAGAAGAGGTTTACCAGGATGCTGCCTGAATTAGAGGGCATGTGCTATGAGGAGAGGTTGGACAAACTTGGGTTGTTTTCTCCGGAGCAGCAGAGGCTAAGGGGAGACCTGATAGAAGTTTATAAGATTATGAGTGCATAGATAGAGTAGACCGCCGGTATCTTTTTCCCAGGGTTGAAACATCTAATACTCTAGGGTGTGCATTTAAGGTGAGAGGGGGAAAGTTCAAAGGAGGTGCGCGGGGCAATTTTTTATACACAGAGAGTTGTGGGTGCCTTGAACTTTAACTTGCTTTCTCTCTTTCTCAGTTCTGATAAAGGGTCTTTGACTTGAAACATTGACTGGTTTCTCTTTCCATAGTCTTTGCTTGACTGGCTGAGTTCTTACAGTATTTTCTGTTTTTATTTCAGATGTAATAATTCCATATCTTCCAAGATTACATCAACAATACAATTGAAATTCCACTAGATCTAAGTTGTCGTAAACTCCACACTCCCTCACTCGAAGCTTAAACATCTGAAAAACAAAAATGCTTCATCTTTTCAATATAGCCAGAGCAACACATCAGCAACAAGGAAGATGTGGCATCCAGGTTGGGGGAGGGGGAGGTCTGTGGAAAGCTTGGCAGGGTGGACAGTTCTGACGAGGAAAATGAAGCATGATAGTGCTTCAGATGGATGACTTAAACTGCCTTACCAGATATGGTTAGATCTGCCTCAGTGGATGTGAATAATAGTGGCCCTACCAAGAATATAACCAGGATGAGAGAGTATATAAGTTTTACCAAGGAAATGGGTACAGATGATGAAGGGGGAATGGCTGAACAAATTTTCGTCATGGTGAGTCAAAGGCTATGTAGTTAGAAGTGCTAAAATGCAGTTGTGAGTGGCCAGCTGGAGGATTTCAAGGAGCTGCAGAAGTTAAATGTGATGTCCTGATTTAACATGATAACCTTTTGCTGATGTTGCAATAAACAAATAGTTCATTGTTGTGCTAAGTACAATCATGCATTTATTCAGAAAGGATTACAATTTTTCTACTGCGAGATCCACACTGGTATTTTTTCATAACAAAAGAGTAGCAGTGAATGATTTGCATTTATATTTCACCTTTCAGTACCTCAAAATGTCCCAATGCACTTTACAGTCAATGAAATATGTTTTGAAATGCAGTCACTGTGTGATGCAGGAATCATAGCAAACTCTCATGAATAGCAATGTGAAAGTAATTGAGGAACATATTGGTCAGACCAGTAGAGATAACTCACCCAGTCTTCTTTGAGCTGACCAGCTGAGAATGCAGGTGGGATATTGGTTTGATATTTTGTCTGAAAGGTGGCATCCCCAACATTGCAAAACTCCTTCAGGGGTTCATGTCTGTGCCTGCCAACATTTTTGAGTTCAAAGTCTCTAGAGAGGGACTTGTAGCCCCAAACTTCAAAGGTGAGGATTTATAGCTGAGCACTTTTACATCACTGCTCATGGGTCCAGAAAAATGAAAATTCTCCCTCCCAAAACATCAAGAACACCTGTTGACAGTGAGTGAACCTTCCTGTGAAATATTCTTTCTCCTTTTTCTCTAGTTCATAACAACACACTTCAAATCAGCAAAAGATATCTGATGACACAAGAGAAAATTTCAGCATTTGCAAAAGCTATTTGATGTTGGACAAATGGAATGGATGAAATTGATGAATAATTTGAATGATCAACACAGCATATAGAGAGAGAGCAACATTTTGGTTTCTGTATCTAACAAATCTTCTGAAGCACTGTGAAAAATCATACTCTTTCATATACCTTATTTTGACAACATCAAAGATACATGCCACTGCTAAGGCCATAAAGAATCTGCTGACAAATCCTTTTGGAGGGTCTGCTCATGAATGCTGTTTACTCTAAAGCTACTTCCCTGAAACAAGATCTCCTGACCTAACACTTATGAATCATTATCTTCCTGTTAATGAATTCCTCCACCTATGTTTAGCTAGTGGCTAGGATATGAAACTAGAGTAATAAATCACGTAAGTTTGACATCATCACTACCCATATTTACTCATACAAACAATATTACTTTTCAGCAATCAGAAGGCATGTTATTCTTTCAGCTCCTGACCCATCACATCAACTTTGTTTACCCAGGACATGCTATTGCTCCACATGCAAAGATAATTGTGAACTTCATACTTCAGCACCCTTATCAACTGAACAACTGAGCACCCTTCTACCCACATCCAACCATGATCACTCTCTTCCCTTCTCCTGTCTTCCTCCCTCCCTTCAATCTTTCCCTTCCTCCTTTGATCAGCCTTTCCATCAACCTCTTCCTTCCTGTCCTCCCTCCCCTCACACTTCTTCCTTCCTTCCATTTACTCCCAATTTTCCCATTGCTCCTCCCCTAAATCTCTCCCTTTTTCCATCACTAAATTTTCCCCCTTCCTCCTCCCTCAACCAATCTCTCCCTTTCTCCCCTCATCGTCCCCGGATCAGGCCTCTGTTGCAGTCTCCGGTCTCTGGGGCTTCATAGGAGCAGCAACTTTGTCTTTAACCAGCGGCAATCTATTAGCCACTCTCTTCAGACAAGATAAACAACTTCTGGCTGTGGAGCTCCCGAATTGTATAAATTGAACATTGTGGTGTTATAGATGCTTGAGAACTTCCACCAGATGTGCATAGATCATCTTCTGCATTAGCATGATAATGAGATCATCTTGGTTGCTTGGGCAGTAGTGTTTGCCTCATAGGACCACATCTATTGGGGTAATGTTGACTCTCCTCATCCACATATAGCTGGGTGTAAGTATGGAACAAATCTGACCATGGCTGCAGCTGACTGTGCATTGAGATGCCAGCAATGGATTTCTCTCATCATTGACTGCTGGATTGAGAGTCATTCTGTAGTCATGACATAATCTGACTATTTGGTCAGCCTGGATGTTACAACAGTTGTGTTGTTTCCATTTGGCTAGATCTGCTTCCATGTTGCTCTTTAAAGAGTAAAGCTCAGGTTGGTCTGGCAACAGGTTTGATGCATATGTGCCCTGTATCCATTGATTCCATTTCAGGCATCTTTGAAGATTTCGACATAACTTGTTTGGAAAGACTGCTACGCATGATTTTAGAATATCCATGTGAACCTAGAATAAATCCTTTCAGATCCAACTTGCTGGCCATCAATACATATCATACGTTGCATTTGCCCCGTTCTTTCAGAAACTCACCCCAGTGGATCTTGAAACTGAATGTGGTTTGTGCTGACAGTAGGTGACTGCCTTTCTTTATCCTTACCCTTAATGGAACATCTAGCCTCAGCATCAGTCAGATTACCAAAGACTTGCTGTTGATCAGGACTGTGACTTTAAAGGGCCAGACTACCCAATCCAACATCCACCCACCACTCACCACTCAGTTGCAGCCACAATATGCACCACTCAGGGCCATACTTTCAAACCATAATACTGAAGTATGTTGTGGTGCTAAACAAGTCATAGTCAGTATAAGATCATACAAAAATGCCCTCCATCCTATACATTTCCCATTTAGTTGCTATACATTTGACTTGTACGTCAATTTTAATATCAATAGAAATTCCATTTTTTAACAAATTGACTTGAATAGGATAATCTTATTTCTGCATTTGTATTCCATTTCAATTTATTTCAATTCCTATCACTGAATTAAAGTCTCCCTCAGAGCCCAACTTCCCAACCTTTGTCCCTCCATTGCTCAACCAATGTTCTCCTATCTACTTTAGCTGCATTGCTCTTGTATGCTGCTCTGTATTTGGATTTGCACACTGTTACTTTGTGTCCTTTCTTCTGGTGTGAAGAGCCATTTATCTCCCTAACAAAACAAGCCCATGGGGAAATGGTTACTGTTCTGTCAGTAAAAAGTGGTCATGTCACCTACACCCTTTTTTGACACAGAGTTTTCATTGCTGCCTTTTTACTATATATGATATCTTTATTAGCCACATGTACATAAAAATACACAGTGAAATGCATCTGCGTGGAGTGTTCTGGGGGCAGCCCGCAAGTGTCGCCACGCTTCCCACAACATAGCACGCCCACAATTTCCTAACCCATACGTCTTTGGAATGTGGGAGGAAACCGGAGCACCCAGAGGAAACCCACGCACACACAGGGAGAACGGACAAACTCCTTACAGACAGCAGCCGCAATTGAACCCGGGTCGCTGGAGCTGTAATAGTGTCGCGCTAACTGTTACACTACCGTGTATGTGTATTTCCATGTGTCTGGCAATGACTGGAATTCTTCAGCATTTTCCACTGCTATTTCTATCAAAGTTGCACACTTCCAAGCCAGATTAAATGTAAAGATCTTTGTACCCAATAGCTTAGACTGGGTCTGTGCATTATTCAAGCTACATATGCCTATCCCACAGTGCATAGTTTAAAAACTCTCTAAAGCTGTAGGTTGGAAAGGCCTAACAATACAAAACAATCAGTCGCTATTCCTCACATTTTCTGATTGTATGTCATGTTTATAGCTTGCTACAATTTCAGATTGCTGTGCGTTAAAGTACTAATCCAACTTCTGTACTACTTTGTGAAAAGAATATCTTTGGCTTTCTGTTGAGCTACCAGTTTATTGAGCATATAATATGCTTCAGAGCCAATCTCTGTCAGTAAAATCACTTTCTATCGCTCTCTCACTACAGTACTGTCAGCGTGATCTTGTACCTCAGAATATTATTAGCTAGAAAGATTTCCATCCTTTCTGTGGAGGTTGTAAATGACTCACTCGCTTGACTGTATGCCCTTAGGCTGCCTATGGAGCTTGTCTGTCTGTCCTTAAGCCCCATTTTGTCCCACTTCCTGCCTTAAACAGTGAAGTTCTTCTCAGTCTCTTGTGTTTAATTTATCTATTCAGTTTTTTCCTTAACACTGCAGACAACACTACTTATCTTGCTTTTTTTAAGGTGATTGACACTGTCTGCACCTTTATCTCTTTTTGTTTTGTCTTGTTAGTGTCTGAAAAAATTCAGCAAGTCACTGTACACCTGGGAACGTCAACACTCACTATCTTCCTGTCTTTCTCGAACACGGAGGTTTTGGGATCCTTTGATGAGTGCCACCAACATCTGATGATCTGGCAGTGCTGCAAATAAAGATTTCAAGGACAGCTGTTCATTGTCAGGGCCTTGTTGGTATGTGTATTCAGAGGTGGTCTGTTCAGAGATGGCCTGTCAACCAATCTTGCGGTGCTGGTAAGTTCTACCTATAGAAAGCTCTAGAAGACTGGGAGGTCCAGGAATGGTCTTGTACTTTATACAAACTGACAAATGTGCTAGTCAAACATATGAAGATGTCATTAAATATATACTAACATGACTTATATTGTGCTAGTCAAACATATGAAGATGTCATTAAATATATACTAACATGACTTATATTTACACACAAATTTACCACACGCTCATTGAGAAATTGTTCCGAACAGGACTTAAGCAAAGTTGGTTTTAATTTAGGACCAATTTAAGATATTGGAATTGTGGTCATTCTTACAGACTTTCCATGTACAATTGATTGAACCCTAAAGCAAAGATTAACATGTACATAATACTCCCAGAGAGCAGCAGTGACTTTGAGGAGGCATTATTTGGATATATTTGTTTGGCTTCTGCAAACTTCTAATTGACTTCTTTGAAGCAGTTGATGTTCTATTCGTAACAACATATTATTTTTGTATGATTTCCCAAGTTATTTGTTTTATACTCACTTTAGCAGAATTTCACTTTCAAAACCTTTTCTCATTCAGAGTTCCTGCCATTCACTTCCTTCAAATGTGTCACAAATCAATCAGAAAATACATTTAACACACTGCATTTTAACAGGGTGAAGTATTTTCCATCTCTATTAAGATTCTCATCAACCTCCTGGACAGCATTGCGTAGTGGCAAAAATCTGGCATTTTAACTAATATTGCCATATCAATCATTTGAAGGACTTCATCTATATTATAAGCTACATGCACCATTAAATATATTAATGAAACTGCTATCTAAAGCAGAGAGAGTAAATCTATAACTTTCTCATGCTGATGATTATTACAAGAAAGTCAGCAAGATGCAAACCATGATCTTTGGCACAAAGACCAACATCTCAACTAATATTATCGAGAGTGAATTTTATTTCTATTTGTCCCTCAAAACAACGGAAGCTGAATAAAATCCCAAGGTATTATTGTATTTATATAAATATTTTGTTCTAAGGCCATGAAGCGAATAGATTTCAATAGGTAAGCTATAATTGTTATATTTTTTACAGAAATATCCAAATAATGCTTCCTGAAAGTCACTGCTGCTCTCTAGGAATGTTGTGTACATTCTAATCGCTGCTTTGTAAAGTTCAATCAGTTGTAAATGGAGAGTCTATTAGAACATAATTCCAAATTTCCAAATTCTCTAGAATAACAATAAATTATAACAATTCCAAAAGCCTTTCTGTTGTTCACATTACATGGCATCTATTTTAAATATTTCTTCAGTTGTGTATTATTCAGATTATTGTATTGTTTGATTAGTAATTTCTTAAATATTTCCCAATGAAGTATATTTGTTAGCAATCTGGATATTGATTGATATTGTGTAGCAAAGACATCAAAATATGAATTTACATTAGATCAGTTTTCTTCACCTGGTATGGACTAAAAGCCTTCAACTATCAAAAGAGTAAAATGAGAGACAGCAGAAATTTCAAAAATAAGGAATAGAGAAAAAGAGAGGGTGAAGTATCTTCATGTTGAAGACTGGAGATCAAGGGACAACTCCTTTGCTATCATCACCCCCCTCAAGAAGAAAGGTCAGGACATTGCTTTTCCAATTTAGCACAGAACCCCATAACAGTCACATTGCTGGAGGATGGAAGTGTGAGAGCCCATAGCACAGGCACACATTTGCACTTGAATTATCCCAGGTGAAATACATTGAAACTGAATTTAATGCTTAAGAATTGCAAATTCATATGCATGGATCAATGATCCCACCAGCAGCTTGTCACTTCAAGTGTGAGATTCAAATGATAAGTGAGTTGAAAGCATTTGATTGTTGTGCTGCTTTCAAGCAACATCACTTCATTTGAAACAGGAAAGATAGGCTTATGTTTTTGGGGGCAAGAGGGGTACTGCTCTCCTCAAACGTTGTTCTGTGAAAGATCAAGGGAGGTGCAAAGCATGCATTTGTTTAATATTTTATTGATCATATTCTTTCCCATCAGTACTTGTTTTAAACTTTTGAAAGAAAAGTTTTGAAAACTATATATGCCCAAATTCATGTAGATTACAGCAAGTGGAAAATGGAATTGGCTCAAACTCCCAAATACTTTCAGAATTGAATTTTTGAATCCTCTACTGGTCAAAGAGTTGAAAATTCTGCCCATGAATAAAATATCAAAGTAAGCCTTTGCTTGCATTCCCACTTGAGTAAATAGGTATAAGGTTCAAGGGCTGCCCCAGGCACTCACAGCGAGTGGAGATTGGATCTCCAGTTCTGAGGTCCGCACTGCTCACAGGTGACTTGGGGTTGAGTGTGCCACCAAACCCCACAAATTCCCAACACCATGCACCCCTCCTTCCAAAAATGGGTAAGTATTCCCCTCTGAACAGTTATGGCACATGAACAATTTTTCTGCTGCTGAGAGCTTTCCACCCAAAGAACTGATATAATCCAGTTCTGATGAAGAATTTTAACCTTAACAGTTTCTCTTCTCACAGATGCTTCCTGATCTGATGAGTCTTTCCAGCATTTTCTGTTTTTATTACTGATATATTCTACTTATGGAAGCCAGCAGTGGCAAGATTATTTTTATCAAGATATGGCCCTGAAAATAAATCTATTGCTGAAATCTTATGCTGAAGCAGAACTTAAAAACTAAGTTATGATCATATGGGCCTTCTTCAGGCTTCTGATTGACATGTAAAATTAGCTGATGTTCTGAAATCTTACACAATATCATGTTACTATTTTAGGTCCCAGATATTCAGACAGGCCCATTGTCACAAATCAGAAATGTTGCAGAATGTAGAAATCCCAGTGTAATTCAGAGACTCAGAGTCTTTGACCTGAAACATTAATTCTGTTTCTCTTTCCACAGACATTGCCTGTATTGCTGGGTGTTTCCAGCATTTTTCTTTTCGTTTCAGCTGTCAGCATCAACTCTGACCCGTATTCGCAGCTTTAACAGGTCTCTTAGTAATCATAAAGTTTTGTTTTTAACAATATCCCTAGCCTCCTCCGCTTTACTGGCCACTTGGAATATCCTTTCATCTCTTTTAAGACCAAATATCTAGCAATTTTAGCCTTGAATTTACTCAATGACCGTATTAACACCTCTTTGAGATTCCCCCTTAACCTAGTAACCCAGATGACTTCTTAATAATTGTGTGGGCAATTCTGACCCCACCCTCCCAGAAATATTCCCCTTGTCCTATCCATCCTCTCCACAACTTAAACTGATTTGTTTTCTCTCTTTCCCAGTTCTGATGAAGGGTTTCAGAGCTAAAACATTAACTCTTGTTTCTTTTTCCACAGATGTTGCTCACATTCATCTAATGAGAGGTGAGGAGGAGTATTGCTCATCCTCCCGAATCGACATCTAGTTTGTATAAAGTTAACTTGTTGGTTGTTTTGACTGTTCAGCTCCATGTAGGTTTGTATCTCCTTTGTGTAGCTGCCACTTGCATTAGTTGTCCTAAGGAAAACTAGTCTTGCAGTAGCCTCTCAAGCAGGTGTTAGACCTCTTATTTGCAAATGGAAAGAGCCCAAAGCTGATTTTACCTGTGGGCACTGCATGCTAATTTTGCTACTCTATGATTACAAATTGTGGCACATTCTGGTTCACAATGAGCACATAAGAACACACAAAATAAATGTGGGAGTCCTACTAGTCTTTTGAACCATTTTATGACTTTTTGGGTGATCCTTAACCTTCTCCACTCTACTGGCTATGAGGAATATCCCTTCATTCTCTTTAGGACCAAATATCTAGCAATTTTAGCCTTAAATTTACTCAATGACCATATCAACCCCTCTTTGAGATAAAGAATTCTAAAGATTCACAACCCTCTGAGTGAAGAAATGTCTGCTCATTTCAGTCATAATTGGCTCATCCTAGTTCTAAGTTCGCTATCTGTCAATTTCCGACATTTGGATCTGAACATTTCAAAGAGAACACCTTCTTTTCTACTGAATTCTAAGAGTGTAGACCCACTCTATTCAATCTCCTTTCATGGGATAATTTCTTTCTTCTAGGCATCAATCCAGTGAACCTTTGCAGACCAAATCTTAGGGATGGTATATCTTTCCTTCGGTATGGAGACCATGTTGGCAAATAATGTTGCAGGAGTAATTTCACCAAAATCAAGTTGAAGCCTAATTTGTAAGTTACTTCTTGCCCTCACTGTTGGAAACTTCAGAAGCCATTTAGCACCTTAATAAAGGGTGTAGTACGACTATATTCCTCAGTCATGGGGATTATCATGTAGATACTATGGAGGCATGTCTAAGGAATATTGAACTGTGATGGTTATCAAAGTTAAACTTAGCTGTTGATGCATAATTTTTGAATGTTTCATGATTTTTAAAAGCTTAGATCATTACAATTTACTACACTTAGCTTCATCCAGTTTACAGACACTATTAAAAATGCAAGCTGGATAATTTATAATACTGGAGAAATTATATGATGTTTCAATATAGATTTTTTTAAGCCATAAAATGTATATATTTTTTCTTCTTTAAAATTATTTTCATTCCATAGTTAATGTGTGACTCACAACATAATGCCATTTTGATGAGAGACAATCCACCAGTGATCCCTGTCTGAGAACACTGGGAGTGATGCTTTGTCAAGAGTATTCATCAAGGGAATCAGATCACTTTTGATCATTCTAAGTCCATCTCAGATTGCTTAGTCTTTGTCTAATACTGCATAAATATTCTCACCACATCAGTCAATTCAAATTATACTTGCAAGAACCAATCTAATCCATGAGCAATGCAGGCAAGGAGCCTCCAGAAAAACAGGGCACATTTGGGGCAATGCGTGTCAAATGTCATATTAGACCTAAGTGTGCCTATGAAATGGATGTTCCATGATCTGATTTGTAAATCAACATTTCCAGACCTGAAATAACCTCATCTTCATGGACTAGTCTGAATTAACCAGTTGCATCACTTTCCTCTTGGAAAGTCTTCCAAGACGTTCCAGTGATGGCTCTATCAGTTGACATGCTAACCTTTCTTTCTGAATCTTCTGCTCCTAGGTAAATTGATTTCCATGTTGCTAACTCTCCCTGCACGGCTGGTTTTAATCTCACCATCTCTGGTCTCTGATAAATTTGTGCATATAAGCAGCATTCTTGTAACTATCCAGATTTCCCTATTTTATCTCCTAGTCAGAGATATACTTGCTGAATTTACAGCAATAGCCTTTTATATTCAGAACACAAAGAATGGCTACATTTTCGAATACCAGGAGCAATGAAGAAAAACATGGAACAAATCTAAGAGATAAATCTGAGACAGAGACTGGGCTTTGGACAATCTACAAAGAACTTTCTGCGATATTAATGACCAATTTATGCAAGGTAGGTTCACTTTCTCTAGTGTTAAACATTTCCCATAATCCTGTTTTAACCCCCCAATGACTTTTGAATCAATAGTTGGTCATTAAATATCCAGTTTTCAGGTGCCTACAAACAAACAGATTGGCTGCAAGTCCAATTAAAGGTTAATTTTGTTCTCCTTAATGAGCTGATTTTAGTCCTGTGGTTTATTACCTTAACTTTTGATACCTATATCCCCAGCAAGAATTGTTCATTTGTGTGACCCTTAATGGTTTAATTAGCATTTTTCCTTGATTTTTCCAGCATTACATAAATTCCACTTTGAGAATATGTATAATACATTCATTGGACATTTCCTCCACAGCAAAATGGGTTTAATGATCCATCATTCAATGAAGTACAAAATATATAACACACGTTTTAGAATCAGAATTCAGCTACACAAAGTTGAAGTGATAACAATGCATTTTAATTCTTTGTAAACTGTTTTTTTTATTTTAAGAGAACTATCTTCAAACTGAGCCATGAATCCATAATACACTCTACGACTCATTGCTGCAGCATCTTCTATTCTGATTAGAAAGCCCTCACAAATTTAATTCTTCATTCTTGCTGTGAAGATTTTCACAATGATTAACAGTCTCTTTTGAAGTTAAATTAAAAACTACACTTCACTTGATATATAGAGAATATTAAATTTCTTGTTTGTTATGGACTTTATTAGAATCTATCAAAAGACTATTTTTACATCAAGCATCTAATATAGCGTACTGGCAATGTTATTCCCTGAGGGTCATGGTGCATGGTTGTTTTTCATACTGGAGGAAGGTGAATAGCAGCATTCCCCAGTGATCGATGTTGGGGCCATTGCTTTTTTTTTAATCTATGCTAATGACTTATACCTGGAGGTGCAAGCCTGAATTTGCAGATGACACAAAACTCGACATGATTAAGGTGAGGATGATAGTGACAGATTGCAGCAGGATATAGACAGGCTGGTGGATGGGAAGGCACATGGCAGATGTAATGCAGAGAAATGAGAGGTGATGCATTTTGGGAGGAAGGATGAGGAAAGGCAATATACACTACACAATGCTATCCTAAGAGAGATGCAGGAGCAAAAGGACCTCAGAGATATGTGTGCATAATTCATTGAAAGTGGCAGGGCAGGTCAAGAAAGTGGTTAATAAAACAATCGAAAATCTTGACTTTATCAATAGAGGTGCAGAGTATAAAAGCAGATAAGTCATGTTGAACATTTATAAAACACTAGTCCAGCTTCAAATGGGAGTATTGTGTTCAATTCTGTTTGTCACATTATAGCAGCGATGTAAGGGAATTAAAGAGGGCCCAGAAAAGATCTATGAGAATAGTTCCTGAAATGAGGGTACAGTTTCAAGGATAGATTAGAGAGACTGATTTCTTTAGAGAAGACTGAGGGGAGATTTTAAACAAGAAAATGAAATGATGTGGGGTCTGAACAGAATGGTTAGTGGGAGGCTGCTCACCTTCTGGAGGGATCAAGGAATAGAGGTCACACATATAAAAGAAAGGGGAAGATAAATATATGGTGAAGAAAAAAATTGCAAGGCCACAGAGAAAGGGCCAGGGAACGAAACCAGTGAGTAGCTGTGGCAGAGGGAGCGTGAACATTATGGGCCAAGTGGAATCCTTCTGTGCTCTAATCATTCTATGATTCTAATGAACAGAGAAACACTGAACAGCAATTCCAGACAGAAGGAAAAGGGAAGGAGAGGCATTAATATTAAAATCCCTGACCCACTACATTTACTGTGATAGCTGTCAACTGCTTACTTAAAGGGACCAAGAACAAAATAGTCACCCACAAACCATAGTTCATTATTCTAAAACTGGTAACTTATAACAGGATCAGCTATGGTCTTATTTAATAGCAGAGTAAGGGACTGTGCATGCAAAACTCGACGATATAATTAATTTGTTGGATTCCCCAACAAAGAATTGATTAAAGCCTTCCTTCCAGGTTTTTCTTCCACGTTATGTGTCTCCAAGCAGGTGTGATGCAGACCCACATTATATGATCTGGGTTCACATTCTAAATGTCCAATGCAGAAGTTAGATTTGGAGGAACCTGGAGACTGAATGGATTCATGAACAGTTTGACAGCAACCAGAGGTAGTGAACCTTGAATCACAGCTGAGTGTAGTCAGGAGCAGGAACCAGAGAAGAGAGGAAGAAATGAGCTAGTGTCATCAAGGAAATATGTGGTTGGAGAAAGTATGGTTTACGATGCAGTGAAGAAGCCAGTTTATTGGGCTAAACAGTCCAGGAGAACTGAATATCTTTGCTGATACAACTACATCTTATGTTGCAGCCTCCCCATTACCAGAACCCCTCTAATCTCCACTCTGTCTTCTTAAGCCAATTCAAACACATCACTCCTCTCACTCTCATCAGAACCATTCCTCCTTCACTTTCTATGCACTTCCTCATCTCCTTATATATCTTTCCAGGACTGCCAGTCGGCCCAAGCCTAAGGCACTTCTCGCATCCATCTGTTAGTCATGCTTATTAAATGCACTGTCAATCTTATTAAAGGCATCTGCCTTTTTTTTAACTGCTTGTAGCAAAACCCAAGGGAGAAGAAGAGAATCGGAGATGCAAATTATGCAGTGAACTGATGCAAAGGAAAAAGTAATGTGGATACATAGCACATCTGCGTCCCTCTCAATCAGAGATAGCAAGGCAGAGAACTCGCAGGTGGCTGGTGATGGAATTAAAAATATCTCTGACGCACTAGCTGACTTTATTTCATCAGTGATTGAGCAGATTGAGTATGTTGATTGCCAAGATCTATACTCTGCTCCATCTAATTCATACCAATGTCTTTTGTTTTCCAGGATTTTCACGCCAGCAGTGATTGCTGCTGGAAATGTATGAGGAAGTACCTTCAGAAGACCTCATTTCATTTACACACTATGAGCATTAGTTGGTTTTTCACTGTGATTCACATCCTATGAGCGAGCATGAGCAGAGACTGTTGGCGAGGAGAGCTGTGGAGACTCCATACTGAGGATGGGAGTGGGATGTGGTACCTTCCTCCCCAAGGGTCAGCTGGACACTAATGTAGAACTACACAGTGTCCAATTGAAAAAGGGCATTTCTTCGACAGCTTTGTGAAGTACAGGCGACCCCCTCCCCCTGCACCCCCCCCCCCCCGCCCCATTATTGCCATTCGGGATACAGAATTTCACCCTTAAAGAATTCACAAATCACAACCCAAAATTTTGAGATATAGGATAAAATTTGCTCTGACAGAGTTTATGTGAAAAAAAATTAAATAAATAAACACTATATTTTTTCAACTCGTGCTTCTTGACGCATGCACACATGACGCAGCTGCGTGTTACAGAAAATCACGATATGGCCGTTTTCTTGGAGCGCAAAACCCCCACCCCCAATGCAGGGGTTACCTGTACTGACAGGCCTGCCACAATATCAGAAGAGTTCAAATTAATCATCAGCAGATTGGTGTAGATTGTCCACCACACAGAGGAAAATGCTCTGGACCTTTAGGCACAACTCTCAAATGAGTCCATGACCAAGGCCATGTAGATTATTGATGCCAGTATGCCTACCTCCTTGAATGGCATAAAGTTAACCATGACCTTACATTGCAGCAACGAGCCATTGACCTTCACCAGTCTGGTCAATAACAAGGTGAAGCCCAGATGCTGGCAGAGATGATGCAGAGAAAGGGATGTTGGAATGGGAGCTCCAGTAAAAGTGCTTCTTCTTCTCACCCACACTGCAGCCCCTCCAGCCTCCCACCCAAAATACTCGACATATTACCTTGTCTCTGACAACCAAGTCTGGCTTTGATACCAGCTGCACCCGAACTCCAAAAGGCAAAGGTTAAAATTTAAAATGAGTATAACTGGCTGAGTATCCATGTCAGTATCTTATTAGTAAATGCCCTTTTTCATGAAGTCCTTTTTTTATAACGTCATCAAAAATTTATTGATTATCACCACACTGATATCTTCCAAAAGCAAAACAATATAGATATTGTAGATGAAAGGTCATTGGGCTGAAATATTAACTCCATTCTCTGTTCTCCCTGATCTGCTAAGTATTAGCAGTACTTTCCATATTTAGTAACTCATTCGTTTTGACTATTATTGCATGTACCAACTAGTTCCTTTACTTGCTTCATGATGAATACCAGTGCATTGTGGGGACCATTGGGCAGACATAATTAATTGGAAGTAAGTATGAAAGACTGTGCAAAGGGAGTGGTAGGTATAGAAGGATGGTGAATTTCTTTTGTTAATTGTTCCATGCAATAAACTGCTAACTCTGAAAGTAGACGTGGAATCACTGACATCGGGCAATGTATGAAACTCCTGCTCTTTTCAATGTTCATCTCATTTGAAGATGTCTGATGAGCATCTTGACATCTGTCTAACACAGTAAAAATACAAGTCCAAGCCAACTAACTACAGCCACATCAGTCTACTCCCAAACACCTGCCAAATGCTGGACAATGTCATTAGCATTGCAATCAACTAGGACTCAGCTATTGTTTGCCCACCAGTGTTGAATTGTGTTGAATTCGCCTCCGACCTTGATTGAAATCATAATCCAAACATGGATAAAAGAGAGTCATTCCAGCAGGCAGGTGAGAGTGGATGTCAAGCCAGCACTAGACTGAAAGGGGCATCCAGAAGCCTTAGCTAACTGGAGATCAATATGAAACAGAGGGAAATTCTTTGCTGGCTGAGGTCAAACTACCGCAAAGGGAGATAGTTGTCCTGGCTGGAGAACAATCATCTCTGCTTCAGCTGATGCTTCTGGAGCTTCTCAGGCTACTTCCTGAAACAATCTACAACTGGTTAACCATTAACCTTACCCCCACTGAAGGTCAGATCTCGAGGTGTTCACTAATAATTGCTCAGTACTTCATCAAATTTATATCAGATAATGATGCAGTCCATGTCCATTTGCCTTAAGACTATAAGAACATGCAAGCTTAGGGTTGTTGCTAATTATCCTTGGCATTGGATTGCTTCCTACAACATTCTGGGAGTAGTTATTACCCAGAATTGTAATTGGATTAGCCACATAAGTAGTGGGACTGTGATTATGTTAGATGACTTAGATATTGATTCCTTAAAGTCTGTCCTATGTACCATGTACAAATCAGAACTACACTTGCCTGGATGAGTGCAGGTCTCATTACAATCAAGAAACTTGATAGCATCCAGCATAAAGCAGTGCACTTAGCCAGCATTCTAGTCACCACCATAAACTTTCAGTCCCTGGCACAGCATGGCTGCCCTGTGTACCATCTACAAGGTGCATAGCCACAGCTCACCAAGGCTTCTCTGACGGCACATCAAGTATGCAACCATTGCTATTGGCAATGTAAAGGGCAGCATGTGCATGGGAATACTGCCTTCTCCAGCTTTCCCTCCAATTCACGCACTGCCCTGAGTTAGTCACATATATCTGTACCTGTACCATCACTGTGAAAAAACTTGGAACTCTCTATCCAACAGCACTGTGTGAGTAACTTCATTACATGTTGCTCAAGAAAGTGACACACTACCACCATCTCACACCAATTAGTGATAGGTACAAATGCTGGCCTTGTCAGCCCACAACCTGTGAATGAATTTTAAAGAAGTATGACAGCATCATGATGATTCTAAAGGAACATGGCACACACTTGTCTGAACTACTTCTTGTGCTATCCACAGTCTGTTCATTAATAGAATAAAATCCTTTAGGATTGATTAACATCTCCAAGTCAATTTGAATCAATAGGACACTCATGTCCTGTACACTGACTGACCTTACCACAACGTGGCCTGCTGCTATGGATGGTGATTGCCATCCTTAGTCTTTTCCTTCCTGTTGATACCCATTTGAAATCCTTCTCAAAAAAAGTTGTGCTGACAAGAATTTGCAGTTAAATGTTTTCTAGAGAAACTGACAAAAATAGTTGAGTCTTTACTGAAATCTAGCAGTTGAAAATTTAAAAGACTCCATGAAATTCATTTCAAACTCAGCAGCTCTTCACAGGTGAGTTTTCTCAGCCCTCAGAGCCCTGTGCTTGAGGTGTTAATTCAAAACATTGTCTAATTCAACTGAAAGCTGTTCATTACCCTGTAATAATGATATCATATACTGTGTTAATTATCAACCCATCTGATCTAATTGTGACAAGCAGGTTACTTATAGGCAAATATGTCTCTTTTAAAAGCAGAGTAGAGCTGTAGGAGACGAGTTAACGTGATGGTCCAAATTCCTTCAGTTTTTACTTCCCACCAACTTCCAATTCCCTCACCACGGTAACCAATATTACATGCACTATAAAGAATGTCAAATTAATCACAGTGATAATAGGTTATAGAATGCACCATACCACAATTTGATTGATATGAGTGGATCTACCAATTCACAAGTTTAGTCAAAATGGAGGATAGATCATTCAGCTGATCAGGCTCATCCCTCTTGCATCCTAATTCCCACAGTTTACAATGCAGTTGCATTTTGAATCACTATAAAGTCCTTATCTCTATTACCTTGCTTTGTAGATAATTCCCAAAATGTATCACCCTTTGAGTAAAGAAACAATTTTCATATATCATGTATCTGCTTTATATTTGCTCTTCACTAGATTAAATTTATGTGCTCTGGTCCTACTAGCTTGCTTTTCTCTGCAGTAATGTTCTAAGTTCACCATATTTATAACTCCATTGAAGTCCTTTGATAATTTTCTTTGATCTATATTGATGTGTATGAGGTTCTCTCATCTTTCCTCCCAGCTTATACTCACCCTTGGGTTCAGACGTATTGCAATTGTTGTCTCTCAACCATATGTGATCAGTTATTTTAATAACCAACCACACTATTCTCATCACAGTTTAAACTGAGAGAACATAAAATGCAGCTTGAGTGGGTTCAGACTTTTTTTAGAAAGGTGTTAAGATTAAAAGAATTACATTTTGTTGACTTTGAAACCAATCCTAAAAATTCTAGGTTGATAGGGACATCAAAACATTCTTCTAGAACCAACATTAACTTTATTCTTCCCAGTTCATTTCAGTTGATTTCAAAGTAAATATTCAAAAGTAAAGTGACAGATTATTCTCCAGACATGCCCGCCGTTATATCAGCTAAAATAACACAAAAGCATCATAGCAGCACAGAAACAGGCCCTTCCACCCACCGTGTCCATACCAACCATCAAGTACCTGTCTGTACTAATCCCATTCACCAACATATGATCTGTGGCCTTCTATGCCTTGGCAATTCAGGTGATCATCTATATACTTAAATGTTTTCAGGGTACTTGCTGCCACCACCCTTTCAGGCATTTACAGATTCCAACCACCCTCTGAGTGAAATAACTTCCTCCTCAGATCTGCTGTAAGTCTCTGACCCTTTACCCTCTAGTTTTAGACACCTCTGATATGGGAGAATGTTTCCTACTATTTACAGTATTTATGTCCCACATAATTTTTTTACACCACTCTCAGGTCTCTCCTCAGCCTTGTCTGCTCCAAGGAAAACAAACCCAGCCTATCCTGTCTCTCTCATAACTGAAATAGCCTGTCCCAACATAGCAACATCCTGGTGAAACATCCTGGTGAATTTCATTTGCACCCTCTCCAGTGCAATCTTACTTCAGACAATGTGGCAAACAGAACTGCACACAGTGTTCCAGTTCTAGCCAAACCAAGTTTATCAAGACATATCATGGCCTTCATTGGGGAGGTCCAACCCTTATCTGGCCTTCCAATGTGCATGGTATTGTACTTATCAGGATTAAGTTCCATCTGCCATTGCTCTGCCCATTTTACTGATTGACCAATATCATCCTGTCGCCTGAGGCTATCCACGTCATTATCAACAATACCACTTACTTTTTCATCATCTGCAAACTTATATATCATACCTCTAATATTCATATCTAAATCGTTAATGTGTATAATACATAGCAAGGGTCCAAGCACTGATCCAGGTGATATACCATTGATCCCTGGCTTTCAATTACAAAAACAATCCTCCACCGTCACCTCCATTTACCAAGCCAATCTGGAATTGAATTTGCCAACTTCCCTTAGATGCCATGGGCTTTAACCTTTCAGACCAGTTTCCCAAGAGTATGTCCTTGTTGAAGTCCACTTAGACTACATCAACCACATTGCTCTCACCAGTACATTTTGTTACCTGTTTGAAAAATTCAATCAAATTGGTTAGACGGGATCTCCCCTAACAAACAATACTGACAATCTTTGATTATTCTCTGTCTGACCTTCAGAATGTCTTCCAATAACTTTCCTACCACTAATGTTAGACTCACAGTGTTGTAGTTACCTATCTTATCCCTGCTGCTCTTCTTGAATAAAGGTACCTCATTTGCTGTTCTTCACTTATCCACTCTGCCTCTGGCCTTTCATTGAACCATACCAAAAAGAGAGATACCATTTATAATTAAATAATTACTGTGTATCCTATCTTAGTTTCTATCCAGAAACATTCATCAAAGTAAACATTTACAGATAGTTCTTACAAGATTTTATACCCATATAAATAAGGAAAAGGAAATGCTGTGAGAAGTTAGGGAGGAATTTTTGGAAGATTATTTTATGATTTAATTCATCAAAATGAATGTTTTATTAGCCCAGATTTTCATTGGGACTTCTGCCACTGTGATAGTATGACCATGTGCCTCTTGGCACTGAAATTCCCAGTAAAAGCTGACAATTCCATATGGGATTGCCAGCCTTTACCTCCACAATTGGATGGAAGTTTGAGACACCCACAGAAGCATGTGTGAATACAGATGTCCAGCATCTCTGCACAGCTGATCATCAAAGTCATCCCAAATGTGCTCTGCCACTGGAATCCTCAGCAGTCCATATGTGTCTGCAGTGTTTCAGCTGCTGTGCTGGAAAATCTGCCAGCTAAACCTGTACTGGACTAGGTATGGTGCAGTTCAGTGATGACATTCGTTTCAATGGAGTGGACTGGGTGTGAACAGTAGATGTAAGGTGCAGGGTCATTTATATGTTTTGATTTAATTAAGTCAATACAAGTGTATTTAGTTGTTTTAACTGTTATGAATTTCACAAACATTCAAGCTCTTTCACAGTTTTGACAGCCAGTTCAGCCTGTAAAGCATGTCTGTTGGATTTCTGATCATTGCAGTCTTATGCTGGTCAGTGTTTTTCCATTAATGTCAGAACCATATTCTTTGCAGTTGTTCCACCCAGTGGACGCACACAAGGAATGAGTAGGTTTAGTGGGTAAACAAGAAGCAAGCACAAGTGAGAAGCAGTTTTGCAGAAATTTCAGACCTGTAATAGTGCAAAAGGAAGAGGAAATTATAGTTCATGCCATTAAATATGTCATCCATTTTTCCGGGGAATTTTTGCACAATTCTGTCATTACCCTTACTATTAGAAAATAATTATCTGTTTTATTAAAATAAGTGGTGTGTGGGACTGACTGCAGCAATTTCCATTTCTTCGTACCCCAGAGGGAGAGTCATTCTGGGTGCCCATTAATATTATTTTAATGAACTTGACCCTGGAAAACCTATCATCAGCAATGTCAGCATGAGATGGAGCTCACTTTTTACTGATACAAGACAATTCTGAAGTTCTATGTACATCTGAACTGGTGTGTGACAATACGCTGCACATTATGAATGTCATTATTCGGTATCTTGGAAACATTCAAGGCGCATGAATTCTGCAGCCTTTTGTTATACTTCCTGACAAGAGCTATCTGCTAAACACATGGTTCCTAACTCCAATGCATGGTTATTGCAATAGTCAATGATACAGCTCTGTGAAAAGTTCTAGAGAAGCTCTGCTGTACCCAGGAAATAGGATCTCAAGCTCATGGTGGTGCATATACCACATTTGTGAGAACTTAGCCCAGCCAATGATGTGTGGTATGATTTATGTCACATTGTAAAATTGTATTCTGAGATACAACAAGTATATCTTCGTGATTCAATTTGACACCTTATTTGTAAGAGTGGTATGTTTTATGCAAAGATCAATACAAGTCTGTAAATCAGGAACAGTCAAATATAATACTCCCTGTTAAGAATTGGGTAGGAACCATGCGTGCTATCTTTTCTTAACATCTGCTCTTGACAATTTCCATTAGAGAAAATGCTTGAGCTCCTATTTGCTTTGATCCTCTCCTCCCATTTTCATTGCCTTTGTTCTTGTCTACACCAAATTCTGTTACAGTCGCTACTTTTATGTCAATTCTAATAAAGAGTGAATTTTGTTTCTGGCAGTTTCCATCATTAACTGTCGCTTAAGGAAGTCCTTTGTTCAATCTTTTCCTCTTTTTTCACTTTTTACTTTCCTATGCATGAATGTGTCTGACCACTGTCTATCATGTTTACCTTTTGGATGCTGTTAGCTATTATTGTTAGAAATACCATTGTTATTTCATTAATCCTTCTTTTGCTATTCATTTCTTGTAGGGCTACCTGCCTTGCCGTCTGAAATTGCACCTTCCACTTAGTTATTTATTGGAGGGGATGGACGCCTGACAGCCTTTAATCCAGCTTGTGAACAGCAATGCTGTCTTTCTGCTGGGATGATGACAGATGACTACATTTTGTTGATGACTAGTATTCAGTGAGAGACCCGAGAGGTATGTATGTGAGTCTTGAAGAGTGTATGTGAGGGAGTGTGGTGAACCATGTAATTGTGAGGTATGAGTCCTGGTATTGGTATATTATTGTCATATGTACCGATTTACAGTGAAAAACTTTGTTTTGCAAGCCATCCATACACATGCTTTCAAACATAAGTACTCTGAGGTAGTACAAGGGAAAAGCAATAACAGAATGCAGAATATAGTGTTACAGTCACAGAGAAAGTGCAGTGCAGGTAGACAATAAAGTGCAAGGGCCATGATGAGGTGGATTGTGAGGTCAAGAGTAGATGTAGTATTGAACAATGCCTATGATCTAATGTTGCAGATTGATGATACAATCCATTTGATAATGCAGTCACTGACTCTGCCCATGTGAGTAAGATCCTTGAATTTTTTTGCAACACTGTATTTAGGTTCCCTGGTCCTTGGCATTGTCTGTCACAGCCATCTTCTCTCTTTGGGGGATTATTTGGCACGCTATGGGGTACAAGATACCTCTTCACCTCAGCAACGAAGGCTTCCAGTGTAATGTTAGAAATCCACAGAACATGCTCTCTCCTGTGTTGTGCTGTCTTCTGGCAAGTTGTAATCCCGTCCTCAATGACTCCCATCAACTTCAGCAGACCATAAAGCACCTTCCCATTAAGATGCATTTTCTGGCATTAAGCAGTTCATACCTAGAACTAGTGCAAACCACTCACAAGTTCAGGTTCCCAGCTGGTTTGATAAGACAGGTAACAGCTTGGTCAGCATAGGATGTATGCTGAAGTCATTCCAATGATACCCAGCATGATTTTGGTGCACTGGCTAGTCTGGGTTGAATGAGTATGTGTTCAATATACATCATGATCCTTCCACCCATTTTCAAGTGCTTTCTAATTTATGATTGTGGTGGGATACAAGTCCATTGCAAAATATTTTCGTAGAAGCTAACCAAGCTGCTAAGAATTTCCAAGATTTTTGTTTTTATTTCATAATTCTACCACCTGCAGAATTTTATTTTTGCAGAATAGTATATCGGGCTGAAGCAAGTTCATCCTGGCCAGTGGTCCTGAGTAGAACTGACAACTTTCAGCCATTCAAGCTGCAGTATGTTTCACACTTAAATGCATGCACTGTGAGTCTGGGATTTATTGATATATTCGTGGATGGCCCAGTCCTCTAGTTTGCTCAACTGCTAGACTCTCCGTGGAGGCCGCAGCAGAGCCCAGCCTTGGTAGAATTCCCTGGTTTTACATGAGAAATTGCCCCTCAGATCACATCAGTTCTGTCCTGGTGTAGGATCCAAAATCTCATTTATTTCATTGGGGATGCTGGGCCAGATGATAAGGAGGCAAATGAGTTATTTTGTTTCAATTTTATGTCATTAGTGATTTTTTAAAGTGCTTTAAATAATATTATTTTTATGTCCTTCAACTTTAATAGTCTCCTTATATCAAATATATTTAAATACTGTTAAGCTAAGTTCAACTCTTCACAGAAGGCAAAGCTGCACCCACAGCTTTGTCGTCTGTCAAAGGTTATCAGGAGCATTCCAGGAAAAGTGCATCAAACTGCCCAGGGCCTAGTCACCATCTTGCCACTGGACAAGGGCATGGAAGGCTGGTGAGATCATCCAGGCTCAGTAAGTGTGGGTGTGGGAAGACAGCGGAAACTGATTCCTGGCGGAAGCCTGTTCTGGCACAATCCAGCTCTTTGCTTATTCCATGGCACAATACTCAAATTGTTCAAGTTAACATCAATTGTACCACCTGTGTATGAAAGAAAAATCCCATTTACTGGTTTTATTAAAAAGCAAGATTCTAATTGGTTTACTTTTTTATAGCTATTGTTGGTTATAAGTCCTTCTGATTCAAGATATTGCCATTTATAATCAGTACCATTCAGAAAAAAGATAAATCCATTGTAATTACTTAACAGCCATTAGGCAAAAGTCTTTCTTCTGCTGTAGCTTGGCTAATCATTGTTTAAAATAGTAATAAAATAACATACCTTTTGGAAAATGAAGAAGGTCATAAACCCTGAGGTTTATGTGGTATTACGTTTCAATTAAATAATATGTTTTGCTTAATTGCATTTTAGTCTTTTGTATTGGTATCAGAATATTCATAGTGATATTCAATGATAATTTTCAAGTTTACATTTTTAAAGAATCAATTCACATATAGAAGAAACTATAAAATATTTTTCGTAAAACATCACAGTTAATGGTGCAAACCATATCAACTATTATCCAACCAAAAATATCTAAATTCATAAATTGTTCATCGAGATTGGAGTTGATGTTCCATATTAACATCAAGAAATAGCAAGTATAGACTGTGGCTTCTGTAACTCCTGCATAGAACCAGCAGGACCTCCTTAAAATATCCCTCACTCACCCTGTCAATCTTGTTATTTGCCCTTTCCTCAGGCTTCCTAGTTCCCCTGCAAAAGGGGGCATCACTATCCTTTCTATACAAGGTGAGTGATGACCAGAGAAGAGCCAAAGTCAGAATTGCTGCACTAGGGGTTCCACCTCCACAGACTCAGTCAGGATCCAGTGTTCTGGGGATCATGGGAATCCTAGTGAGATAGTGGAGCTGTGAGCATGCTATATGGAGCTGTGGGCATACCATGTTGCACCGGAAGAGTGGCGACACTTGTGGGCTACCCCCAGCACATCGCAAAAAGATGCATTTCACTGTGTATTTCGCTGCACATGTGACTAATAAATAAATATCTATATCTATCTAGTGGATATGGCTAAGAAAAAGCCTTTGTCAAAGAATAGACATTAATAAATTAAGTTCACATATCAGTCTCTCTATGTAGGAGAAAGAGTAGTGGATGGTAAAGTGGAGGTGGAGGAGGGTATGGGGATGGTGATGGATGGTGTCAAGGAGACCTGGGACTGTAATCCGAAGAAGTTTGTGTCTGCAATATGAATTGTGTAGAACAGAAAAACAGAATTTATCACATCAATCATTTATAATATACACATGTCCACTTCAAAAAGCTATTATTATGACTTACTATCTTTCACCTTGAGCATAGGACTCCAAAATATTTTGTAGTTTATTCACAGTGTACTATATAATTGTAATTTTAGGCTTATTCACGTGTGGTAATTGCTATAATGCAACCAATGTCATAAGAATCTTTCTACTTTACAGGTTATGAGATTGGCACTACTGATCTTTCATATCAAAATGCATTGATCCAATCCCATTTATTAATATTCGCATTCTGAATCCCAAGTATTATAGACCAAAAGTAAAGAAATAGAAAACAGTGATTGAGCCAAAAAGCCACCCAGAAGGACCACGAGACATTTGTGGTCACATTATGCATGGTTACCTGGTTGGATTAATATATTTTGTCTTCTGTAGCATTTGTAATTCCATTATCCTGAACAGCATTCAGGAGGCTAACAACATAATTGTTTTTAGTTGTATAGGATCTTCATAATCATGCAATTTTTAATTATTTTCTACTTTTATTATGCCTCTCCATTATCTCAGATATGGTGTAAAATTAATTTGATGATAAAAATATGCATCTGAAGCAATAATCAGGCTGTTTCTTTCCAACATTTAAGATTAGGTGGTACAGTCTAAGGATAAGGGGTTGGTTATTCTCAGTTGAATAGGCAAGAGACTGGTCTGTGTGGTGCAAACTTCTTGGCTGCAATATAGCCTTCCAGCACACAAGAATAGTATCTGAGGTGAAAACATGCACCCTTAAAGAAGAGCTGATGCACCCTTAGAGAGTGAGCAATATGTTAACAGTCAAGAGGGGAAGCGACAGCGACAATGGCCATCCGTCTCCAGACTGCAATCAGAGCTAGTGTTTGCAATATCCATCTACGGGCACCCAGCAGTCTTCATCCTGGTAATCACTCTATGGAAAATATTGAGTCATGTTCCCTTGATTCTCTTCAACCACCCTACTGATGACTCTGTCAATATCCTCCACCGAAAGAGATAATTTAATAGTGGCACAAATCATGCGTGAACCCTCAATCACATAAATGTCACAGTGAAATCAGTCTAATATCAATCACTTACTGACTGCTCCATCCCACCTCACCCCTCACCCCCCACCCCTCACCCCCACCACCACTACGCCCCAGGCAACATTTAGAATCCTCAACTATTCTTCAGTTTTCACAGTCCACATATTGTGAATATCCAGGTTCTCCCAACACAATATCCTTGTATTACATGGGAATCCTCCTTCTGAATCCCAAAAGGAATTGCAAATATTCTGTTCCTGGACATTACTAATGAGTGCAAGAGAAGTGCCATATCACCACGAGTGAACCCCAGGAAGTTTCATGGTAGCAAACACTCATTGAAAGCACCTTAAGGACAGATGGTTCATTCAAGGAATGTTTTTCATTTCCTCAAATTTTCCAAAAACATGTCAGATGAGTACCCTTACCATATAATCACATGTAATGTACATCAACATGACAACTAATTTGCACCACAGTAATATATTCACAAACAGCAATAAAATAAAATATGAGGTAATTGGTTTGTTAAGGTCAGTGGAAGGATAAAATCAGTGTCTATATAGAGGAAACCTCAGTGTCCTCTCTTGTGTGGCAGTATATGTAAATTGAGAGATGTGAAATAAATCTCCAGCAGCAGAACACAAAAATTCCTCTGCATTTCTTCAAATAGTGTGTTGGACCTTTAATGTCCATGCCCAAAGGCAGATAGAATCTCAAATAATGTCACATCTCACAGTGCTGCATTTTCTCAGTGATGCTTCGAAGTGCTAGATGGGATTATGTGCCTAAGACTTCAAGCTCTCCACCTTCTGACTCAGAGGCACGAGTGTTACTATCAAGCCAAGAATGGCACTTTGACTAACTTGGCTGACATTCAAGGACAGTTTTTGTTGGCACTGCACCAATGTTGTAGAGGTGCAGCGGATATCAGGAAATGAGATGGATTGGAGCGTATTTCTGTTCAGGAACCTACTCAGCTTCACTTTCATGAATTTAATTTTCTGATGTTCACTTCGCTTACATACCCTAGATTGACTAGGCACAGGGAAAATCACCCTAAGAGGTTAAAACGTATTAGGTCTAACTATGCATTACACTATTTGAAAAAAAAAATTGCAATCATTTAAGTACTGTAAGCATGTTACAATTGATAACTATACACTATTAACAAAAACATAGGTTAACAAATGCTGAACAATTCCCATATTAAATATACTTTATTCTTGTGATCTTTTGTACCAAAATTTAGGCCAAAACCACAGAACTTCTATGATACTGTGAAAAATACAATAACATCAAACAAAGCTGATGAATTTAGTTGAGGTAAATTTAATAAAAATTATTTCTCTTGCAAACCATAGATGTAAAATTGGTGTTTGTGCATTTCATCAATAAACTTGCTCAAATTACGAAATGATAATATGCACATGCGTAGTTTTCTTTTGTTACTTCACACAATAAGTAGTCTAATAAGAAAGATGATTCACCCTTTGCAGAGGAACACAAGAACATAAAAACAGAAGCAGGAGTAGACGACTTGGCCCCTTGTCTGCCCCACCATTCAATATGATAATAGATGATCAGTCCCATAGCTCTTAATTCCCCAATCTTTCAAAAAATTATCCACTGCCTTTTGAAACCTCTCCAGTGATCTAACTTCCACAACTTTCCGGGGTAGGTAATGCCAGATTCACCACCCTCTATGAAAAGAAATTCTTACACATCTTAATTTTAACTGACTGCCCCTTTATTTTGTAAGCATGTCCCTCATTTGAGAGCCTCCCACTAGTGGAATCCTCTCAACTTTGAATGAAAGTTGAAAATTCCAGTTGCTGGAAATTTGAAATAAAAGCAGAAAATGTTGGAAACACTCAGCAGGTCAGGCAGTGCCTGTGGAAAGAGAAACAGTTAACACTTCAAGTCTGGGACCCTTCATCGGATTCCAAAATGATTTGTTCTATTCTTCTAATTTAGCACATAATCTGTATTTGGGTTTTGCATTTTTTTTAATGTCAAAACAATGTCTGGCCATTGTTTTAAGTAATTATCAGATTTTTTTTCATTCTTGACAAGTCAAGTCACCAGGCTAATGGTTTTTTTGGCAAAAGTGAATTTTTAATCCAATGCAAACTATATACTGATGTCTGTCCAATTCAGAGCCTCTCTCAATTTATGACATATGATATCATCTACAATTTTTTAATATTTTATTGGACTACACACATACAGAAAAAAAGTCTCTAAGCTGAGGATAAAGGTGGTCTGAGCAACAGAGAGAGAGAAATAGAAAAATTTGGAGGTCAAAGGGATGAATTTTCAGGAGACTTTGAAAGAGGGGATTGCAGTGAAAGATGAAGGAATTAAAGAAGAATTTATAGCAGCTATGGGCACAGTGACTAACTTACTGAGCTCCAGTGGACTGGTGGGAAATGCAGTAAACCCTCATCAGAGAAGCAAAGGGACGCCAGTGTGTCAAATTTACAAACCCAGGCCAATAGCTTCAAAATGACCTGACAACTAAAAAAATTCCAGTTGAAAAATGACCATGGATAAATCATATAACCACGACCACTGCTTCAACATCCCTGAATAACTTATGTTATTTTTATTCACATTGAATTTCATAAGTTTTCGTGGTGTCATTTGTCGCATTCCAGAATTCAGCTTGTTCATCTGTGAAAACTGAAACCCAGTGGTCTCATTTGACAGAGAAAAATCACTCTAGTGGCATGTGGTCTTGGCATGATTTAACCAACAGCCATACACAGAATGGCAACCATTGCATAATAGAGAAAATCTGAAAGTAACACCTTGTGGCACAGCAATGATTGCAATCTGATGCAATCTAAATAACATTTATATTGCAAATCCAAGAACTGGCATCTCTAGATATATAGAGGATGCAGCTAAAATTAATCAGCTTAACATGAAGACACACTTTCTGTCTTCCAGCTGTACATTATTCAATCAGGAAAGCATTTTATCTTTGGGGACAAGATTTGATTACTGTTATTTATAAAAAAGCATGGAGATTGAGAGGATGTTTGAGGCACAGGAATATAAAACTACTATAGCAATAGACTAGCCAGATAATAAAGTAAAATATTGACTAATTAAGAAGTAAATATTTTGTTCTAGTATAACACAGATTGCAGAAAACATACAAAGTGGTGAAAATATTGAGAACAGTTTCCTTTACATGTCTAACTCTCATCTTGTATTAAAGCAAAAACTCCAGATGCCAGGATTCTGAAATGAGAACAATAAATTCAGAAAATGCTCAGCAAGTCAGACAGCATCTGTGGAGAGATGATGATCCTTCAGGCTGATGATTCTTCATTACCAACACAATGATCCTTCACCCAATTATCATATTCACTTTACAGTAGCTTTAAATAAAACAATCCAATTGTGATCTAGCTAATGAACCCAATCTTTATTGATATATTTACATAAAATTGGAAGATTGGGCCTATAATAATGACTGTAAGTATAAAGCATTGGTGATCTTCAACTGATAGCAAATAATTCTATTTTAATATTTAAAAAAGGAAAGAAAATGGGATAGATATATGTCTCAATAAGATACATACATATACAAATCCACTTTCTAAACTTGCACACAATGGTAGCAGCAAGATTCACTTTCGACTGATGTTTTGGCAAGAAATGTGTGTGGACTTAAGGCCAATCAGGGTGCTTCAAAAATCTGTATCAGTCTCAGGAATTTATTGAATGAAAAGTTAATGTTCCTTATAAAAACTGCACCCTTAACTTTCAGAAAACAAAAATCCCAAAGCTATGCTGCTGTAATTGCCATTTTAACCTTTAATACATTCATATGAAATTCTTTTGACTGCTATTTTAATGAAGAGAGCATAAAATTGAATTTCATATGAATGCATTAAACTTTTCTGTATTGATGAATTGTACTATAATTTTGAGACCTATGCTTCTATTTTTTCAGTCTTTTGGATGTATAATAACACAGACATAAATTATTGGTAGCATTTACTTAATTTTTGGCTAACCACTTCTTAAGTGCCACTGGTGTGAGTAAGTATAAGCAAATAGTCAAATTATCATTGACTACACAAACATAACATATTTATCTTTGCAAATGAGATGCTTGACCAGTGCAATTGGTTTTATATTGCTTGAATTGCCTGGTTAATTCCAGAGAATAAACAGACTGCATTACAAGAAATGGAGCACTGCAAAAAAAATGCTAACTACAATCAGATGTGCTTAAACTATCATTGTACATAGGGAATATTGTCAATTACTCCAATATGAAATAGTAACCTAAGTTTGCTGCAAACATAAGCTTCTCTCTCACCGTGATTTAATGCAATATAGAGGCCCAGGCTTAATGATGCTATATTATGCAGATTTACTTAACTTGATTGCACTTGTCCCTTATATTTGGCTCCTAATGTTCTCTGATCATTCTTACGAGGATTTTTTATTGAGTGGACAGGTATTCTTAAGACTAAAATAAATGATCACCAGCCAAAGTAGACATGCATGGTGGATAATGGAGGACAGAATCCTGGGAAGGATCTCACAAAGGAATGTTTCTCACTGCCTCTGATATTCAGAAATATTTAAAACAATTGAAAATCAACCAATTTAAAAACATATACACAAACTGATACATCTGAAAGCACAAGAAAAACTTTACCAAATAAAAACTTTTAATACCCACAATTAATTCAATAAATGTAAGTTACCAATACTTACTTTCTTCCCTCCTTCCTTCCTCCTCTCCATACAAATGGATCAAGTTTCTATGTCTGTGCCAGGTCTAACTTGACACAGATTCGGCTGGTTGATTTACCACTCTGAGTGTTGTGGAACTGCCGAATGGTTTTATTCCATCACCAGACTCTATCCAAAGTTGTGTAGGATGCAGTACACCTCTCCAAATCTTGACCTTCACTCCTCCAGATCAGTCCAGGCAGCAGAATCATTATTTGATTGCACTAATGGTTTCTCTTTACCACATTTTGTGTGCTGGCATAGCTTCCTGTCATTATGTGCATGAGCTGTGCATCAGTCATGAATCAGGTATGCATGCTACAAGATGCGTGTATGAAGCTTCCATGGGTGTTGAGTGTGATGGTGACATGAACCTGTGAATATTAGATATGAGTCCTGATTAGTAAAGATTATTGGTATGAGGTGATGAGGGTGTGATATACTGCTTTGGATACTGTTGGGGGAAATGGCTCATCATGGGAAGGCACCAGTAGCCAGGATCATGGCTCTGCTGCACAGGAGGGCAGGAAAAAGAGTGGCAGAGCTGAAGTGTTAGGAGATCCCAAGGTAAGTGGAGTAGACAGGAGCTTCTATGGCCACAAACGGGACTCCTGGTTGGTGTGTTGCCTCCCGGGTGCAAGGGTCAGGGATGTCTCAGAGTGACTGCAGGGCATTCTGGAAGGGGAGGGTGAACAGACAGTTGTTGTGGTGCATGTAGGTACCAACGATATAGAAAAAAAGCGGGGTGAGGTCCTACAAGCCGAATTTAGGGAGCTAGGAGATAGATTAAAAAGTAGGACCTCAAAGGTAATAATCTCAGGATTACTACCTGTGCCATGTGCTAGTCAGAGTAGGAATAGCAGCACAGTTAGGATGAATATGTGGCTTGTGCAGTGGTGCAGGAGGGAGGGTTTCAGATTCCTGGGGCATTGGAATCAGTCCTGGGGGAGGTGGGACCAGTACAAACCAGCTGCTCTACACCTGGGCAGGACTGGGATCAATGTCCTAGGGGGATTGTTTGCTGGAGCTGCCGGTGAGTGTTTAAATTAATATGGCTGGGGAATGGGAATCCATGAAGAAAGACAGGGGGAAGCAATGCAGAGACCAAAGCAAAAGTTAGAAAAGAGAAGAATGAGAGCAGAGTACAGAAAAGTCAAACACAAAGGACACAAAGGTTACAAGATTCTAAAAGAACAATGAGTGTAAGGGCACTTTGTCTGAATGCCTGTGGTACTCGAAACAAGGTCAGTGAACTTGTGGCACTAATCAGTACAAAGGGGTATGAGTTAGTGGCCATTACAGAAACGTGGTTGCAGGGTGGAGATGAGTGGGAATTAAATACCCAAGGGTATCAGGTAATACGGAAGGATAGGCAGGAAGTAAGGGAGGTGGGGTAGCGCCCTTAATTAAGGATGAGATCAGGGCGATAGTGAGAGATGATATTAGATCTAGGGAGCAGAATGTGGAGTTCATCTGGGTGGAGATTAGGAATAGTAAAGGGGAAAAAAAAATCACTGGTGGGAGTTGTCTACAGGTCACTGAATAATAACATCACAGTGGCACAGGTAATAAACCAAGAAATATTTGACGCATTTAAGAATGGAACAGCAGTTGTCATGGGGGACTTTAAGTTCCACATAGATTGGGCGAATCAAGTTGGTTGTGGCACTCTTGAGGAGGACTTCATTGAATGCATCTGTGAGAGCTTTATTGAACAGGATGTTAGTGAACTTACAAGGGAAGATACTGTCTTAGATATGGTCCCGTGCAATGAGACAGGTAAAATTAACCATCTTGTAGCTAGGGATCCTCTTGGAAAGAGTGATCACAATATGATTGAATCTCTCATACAAATGGAGGGTGCAGTAATTTGATCTGAAACTAGTGTATTATGCCTAAACAAGGGAGACTACAATGGGATGAGGGAGGAGTTGGCTAGCGTAGACAAGGAACACAGGATATATGGTGGGACAGTTGAGGAACAGTGGAAGGCTTTCAAAGAGATTTTTCATGGTGCTCAACAAAAATATATTCCAGTTAAAAGCAAGGACATTAAGGGTGGGGAGAGCCAGCCTTGGATAACTAAGGAAATAAAAGAAGGCATCAAGTTAAAAGCTCATGCATACAAAGTCGCCAAGAGTAGTGGGAAACTGGAAGATTGTTGCTTTTTAAAGTTTTCCCAAAGAACCACTAAGCAAGCAATAAGGAAAGGGAAGATAGATTATGACAGTAAACTAGCACAAAATATAAAAACAGACAGTAAAATTTTTAATAATTATTTAAAGCGGAAAAGGGTGGCTAAAGTGAATGTAGGCCAGGAAGATGAGAAGGGGGAATTAATACTGGGTAATGTAGAAATGGCCAAGGCCTTGAACGACTATTTTGTGTCAGTCTTCATGGTGGAGGACACATCTAATGTCCCAAAGAGAGATGTTATAGATGCAATGGGAGTTGAAGACCTTGATACCATTGCTATCACTAAAGAGGTAGTGATGAGCAAACTAGTGGCCCTAAAGGTAGACAAGTCCCCTGGTCCTGATGGGATGCATCCCAGGGTACTGAAAGAAATGGTGGAAGTTATAGTGGAGGTGTATGTGATAATTTACCAAAATTCTCTGGACAGGTCCCAGCAGATTGGAGGACAGCAAATATCATGCCACTGTTTAAAAAAGGATGTAGGCAAAAGGCAGATAACTATAGGCCAGTTAGCTTAATAACTGTAGTTGGGAAAATACTTGAAGCTATCATTAAGGAAAAAATAGCAAGACATCTGGATAGAAGTGGTTCCATCAGGCAGACACAGCATGGATTCAGGAAGGGCAAGTTCTGTTTGACAAACTTACTGGAGTTCGAGGATATAATGAGCACATTGGATAGAGGGGAACAGGTGGATGTTGTATACTTGGATTTCGATAAGGTGTTTGATAAGGTGCCGCATAAAACTTATCCATAAGATAAAGATGCATGGAGTTGGGGGTAATGTATTAGCACGAATAGAGGATTGGTTAACAAATAGAAGGCAGAGAGTTGGGATAAATGGGTGTTTCTCTGGTTGGCGATTAGTGGTGAGCGGAGTGCCGCAGAGGTTGGTGCTGGACCTACAACTGTTCACGATATACATTAATGATTTGGAAGAGGGGACAGAGTGTGGTATGTCTAAGTTTGCTGATGACACTAAATTGAGCGGAAAAGCAAATTGTGCTGAGGATGCGGAGAGTCTATGGAGAGATATAGATAGGTCAAGTGAGTGAGCAAGGGTCTGGCAGATGGAGTATAATGTCGGTAAATGCGAGATCATCCAACTTGGAAGGAAAAGTAGAAGATCAGATTATTTAAATGGTGAAAGATTGCACCATGCTGTCGTGCAGAAGGACTTGGGAGTGCTTGTGCACGAATCACAAAAGGTTGCTTTGCAGATGCAACAGGTTATCAAGAAGGCAAATGGAATGTTGGCCTTCATCGTTGGAGGGATTGAATTTAAGAGCAGGGAGGTTATGCTGCAACTGTACAGGGTACTGGTGAGACCGCACCTGGAGTACTGTGTGCAGTTCTGGTCTCCTTACTTGAGGAAAGATATACTGGCTTTGGAGGCAGTGCAGAGGAGGTTCACCAGGTTGATTCCAGAGATGAGGGGTTTAGCCTATGAGGAGAGAGAGAGATTGCCTGGGACTATACTCACCGGAATTCAGAAGAATCTAGAGGGGATCCTATAGAAACATAAAATTATGAAAGGGATAGAGAAGATAGAGGCAGGAAGGTTGTTTCCACTGGTAGGTGAGACTAGAACTAGGGCACATAGCCTCAAGACTTGGGGGAATAGATTTAGGATGGAGGTGAGGAGAAACTGCTTTTCCCAGAGAGTAGTGAATCTCTGGAATTCTCTGCCCAGGGAAGCAGTGGAGGCTACCTCATTAAATATATTTAAGACACAGCTAGATAGATATTTGTGTAGTAGGGGAATTAAGGGTTATGGGCAAAGGCAGGTAGGTATGAGTCCACGGCCAGATCAGCCATGATCTTATTGAATGGTGGAGCAGGCTTGACGGGCCAGATGGCCTACTCCTGCTCCTACTTCTTATGTTCTTATATTGAGCAATGTCTAATGGTGGGCCTACAATTGGTACAAAATGGCATCTGAAAATGCATCTGCTGACTCTGACCATGTACAAGAGGTCACAGAATGTTTTGCATCAGTGCTTCCAAGTCTTCAGGGCTTGACTCTTGGCATTGACCTCCAAAGCTGTCTGCTCCCACTACCTTCACTGAGTGTGTCTGGAGGTCTTCTTGGCTTCTGTGGCAACAGGACATGTTGGCAACTCTTCCATCAAGACTTCAGCCACAATCTCTGAAATTCGAGAAACACATTCTATCCCATGTAGCGCTGTTCTTCATAGTTTTCCAAGTCAGTTTCACATACAAAATGACAACCATTGCATGCTCCAGCAACAATTCACCTTCCCTTTAAGTAGTATAGGCTAGCTGAATATTCACATCTCTCCCTCTCTGCTGAAATATGCAGCTATGAATAGCATGGTCTACCTGTAATAATCATGCAAAGGAGCCAGCAGGATGCAACAGGATTCCACCTGCAGTAAGAGTAACAGGAGTGAGCTACTACTGCAACTTCATGCCTACAACTATCTTTGGGAAACATCAGATTTAACTCTATTAACATTTTATCCAGATTGCTCTCATTTTGATTGATGAGCACCTTGAGGCTTATAATAACTTTAAGAAACAGATTATTTTACATTCAAAATTAATCAATGCTGCTCTCCAGTAAAGTGACAGAAGGCTTTATATTGCACTATGAGAAATGGCACCATAATATATCAGCTCTGCTGCATAAGGGTTAAAATCAAACTTCAGTGAGGATGAAAAACCAGATCATATCCATTGCACTTACAATGTGAATTTCCAAAGGAAAACTTGATGAAGTATCAAACAGGCAGCTGCGCTACTTCATTGGTGCCTCCAGCAATGTTGAGTTTTATCTTCATTATCCATCCTTTAAGCTGGGCAGGCTACCTTAATCATTGAGGGCTAGCCTTGTGGTGCTAGCCACTCTCAATATTAGTCCCAAATGAAGGGCAAAGCCAATCAGAAGAAATTTACTTGGTTATAACTGTGAATCTATGAAATTCTCTATACCAGAGAGCTGTGGATGCTCAGTCGGTGGTATAAGCAACATTAAAACTGATAAGATATTTGACCAAGAAGGGAATCTGTGTACATGGTGGCCGGGCAAGAAACTGATGCTGAAGTTCAGCCTGCATTTGTATGGTTCAATGGGTCCATTTAGCCCATTTCTGCTCTCTTTTCTGATGTCTTCCTATGCTCATAACAATCAATTACCACAATAAAATAAGAAATCACATAGTCAGAACAGCAGACTGTTTGAGAAGTTTGCAATTGGACTATGCTCTAATCAGGCTAATTTTAGTTTTAATTTGTCACCACATAACTTAAGGGAGATGTGCACAGAAGAGTCATGAAGCGGGTTTTTAGTGTCAAAGGTCTGAGATGTGTGGAAAGACTGGACAAATTTAGGTTTTACAACCTGGATAGAAGTATCCAGAGTGAGAACTCATGAAGGTTAATCCAAATTACTACAATAAATTCAACTATGAAAGCAAAACAAACATGTTTTGTATCAGAAATAGCTGAAAATCCTTTGGCTCCCATCGATAAGCAGCATAGGAATGATTGATTGACATCCATTACATAATATTTCAGGAAGTGGAGGCTCAAGGCTCAATTTCATACAGGGCTCAGGTTGCCTTTGGGGTCACATTCAAATCACGCTGGAATGAGTTGATTTTCTTCATCTCCCTACCCTCCAATATCTGTCTCAAACTTAAATTTGATAACAGCACAAACCTGACAGTACCTCATTCAATTTTAATTTCCATTGAATTATTCCTCAATGGGAATAATTCTTGAAATTAAACTGCATCATGTGTTGAAATTGTACATCAAGAACAGCAAATAATGGCACAGTACAACAAAGATAATTTTTGGAAGGTTGCCCAGAATCCCTATGGTGCACTGCAATCCTGGTTTTCTTAAATATTTTTGGGAAAATGTTAAAAATTGTATGCAATGCAATGGAAGTACAGAAACAACATTCAGGGTAACATCCAATCTGCTGGAGGAACTCAGCAGGTGAAGGTGCATGTTGTGCGCGTGCACATACATGTGGGGGGGGGGGGTCACAAATGCTGCTCAACCCACTGAGTTCCTTCAGCAGATTGTTTGTTGCTCCAGTTTCCAGCATCTACAGTGTCGTGTGTCTGCAATATTTGGGGAAATTTTGTCCAACTTCCACCCACCACCCCATATGATATTTTTTACTTGGTTGGCATTGTGCTTTGAGATCCAGATCCATCTACTCAATTACAGTTTGTACACAGTTGGTTATGTTTGAGCTCCTGTAGGAATAATTACATGATGCACGGGCTACCCGCAGCAGCTATCTTGAAATACTGGAGGGAAATCCACTGGCAGGAGAAGTCAACCAACATCAGCGTCTTCTCCTTGGCCCAAAACTCCAGCACTGAGGCCCTAATCACACTGAGTCACTCTGACAGGCAGGCTGCATTGTTCATATGCTTGATATCAGACTTCTGAAATACATTCTCTATTTTAAGCCCTGTAATGGCATGAGATTACCAGGTGCACAGAGGATAGCATTCAAGGATGACCTTCCATCCCTGAAATATATATCCCCACGGACTCATGCAACCCCCAGCCCATGACCATTCAAAATGAAGAAAGAGCTTTCTAGGTGGCACTGCACCCTTGTCCATCTGTCAGGAGCACATAGAACCCCTGTGTAAATGGCAGAAGGAGTGTATTACCTCCCAAGCTACCCAAGCTCATTCCAGAATGACTTGGATATGACCCCCAAAGACAACACCCTTGAGCCATGTTTGAAATTGGATAGCAGGAGTGCACCACCTCCCAAACTCCCCACTCACCATCCCATCAAGCACTCCCTGCCCCAGAATGTGTGGGTCTCATATTAGCCTTATCACCACCTCAGAATCCACAGGACTGCCTCTTAAAAAAATGATGCAGAGGATGCACCAAAATCCAAAAGCAGGATTTCACATGTGGATTCTAAAGATTAACCTTCCAATGACTAAAGAAAATTACCCCACATTGGCTTCTTGTCATCATGGCCCTTGCACCTTATTTGTCTACCTGCACTGCACTTTGACACTATATTTCGCTTTTTCCTTTCTAATACCTCAATGTACTGATGTTTGGAATGATCTCTCTATATAGCATGCAAAACAACATTTTTCACTGTATCTTAGTGCATGTGACAATGATAACCAATTAAAGGGGCCCAAAATCATCATGCCAGACTAATGTCACTTAGACCATCAGGCACTATTTACAGAAGAAAATATCTCAATTCTAAATGAAGGATTGTGTGAGTGAAATTTAACTTTGGTGGGAGCAAAGTTGGGTGGAATATTTTCTGTCACCTCTTAAACATGATGTCAAGGTTTCTTTAGTAATATCAAATGGGATGTTTCTGTCTTCTCTGCATTCCACCTAATCATTGTGTCTCAGCTTCTACCAATTTAAGTTTTCAATATATCCAATGACTGAGCATCCACAAAGGTAGAGAATTCCCTCCAAGTGAATACAGTTGTCCATTTTTCAGTCCTAAAGCTCTGACCTCTTTATTCGTAGACCATGACCTTTCTTTCTAGAATCTTTAACGAGGTTAAACCTCCTCAGTTTGACTTTGAACACAGAGTCTCTCGACATCGTTAAGTCTCTTTCAACCTAATTTTTAGCTATTCTGACAAAATTTATGGCGTGTACGTGCTAATTGCTTTCCTTCTGAGATTTATTACTTTCTACTTGGCCACATAACATTTTATTGGCCATTGTTCTGCCCACAGATATGTTTTGTTCAGCTCAATCCATAATGTTTGAGTGACTTCCTCCATTCCACTGCTCTTTCTATTTTATTGTTGTCTTTAGATGGAACTAATTAACTTCCATAGATTTTCTAATTCTAAGCCAATGAAATAGATTGAATTTAGCAAGGCCAGCATTTCTAGCCATCTATGACTGTGATGGTAGACTTGGAATATACTGCTCCTCAAACATGCATTCGACCCTTTTGCCACTTTTCTCTCACTCTCAAGATTTAACCTGAATGGATACAACCACCTGGATTATAACTTTCTCAAAGGCTTCTTAACGGGCTTGTCAAACAGGAATTTTTTTCAATGATACTGAAGGAAAATACTGTGAATGTTTTGAAATGTGAAATAAAGACAGAATATGTTGTCTGGCAGCATTTGTGGAGAGAGAAATAGAGTTAATGTTTCAGGTCCATGACCTTTCATCAGTTCTGTGAAAAATTGAGATAAACTAGTTTTAGAATGGAGAAGGAAGGAGAGAACAGAAAGGAAACTCTTTGGTTGGATGGAAACTAAGGGAAATTAAATGGCAAAAAGGATAATAGTTCAATATGAAAGAGCTGGAGGTTTGGCAAAAAAAAATTAGTTTGGAGGAGGTATAAACAGTAGAAACAGAATTGTTATCCAAAATTACAAAGAGCTTAAATTGTGAATGCTAGAAATCAAAACTGAAATTAGAAAATGGTGAGAATCCCTATTGTTTGATATCATTGAACTCAGGATTGAGTCCAGAAGGCTGTACTATACCTAGTCAGAAGATGAGGTGTCGTTCTTTGATCTTACATTGAGCTTTGTAGGATCAACAATCTGAAGTAACAATCTGAGGCTGAGGACAAAAGTCAGAGAAAGGGCAAGATGGAAAACAGGAATGACAGATGGTGCAAACTTGGGACTGAACAATTGTTCTGTAAAGTGATCACCCAATCGCCATTTGGCCAGCCCGAAGTAGAGGAGACTACATTGTGAGCAACAGATAGAAAATACTACATTGAGGAAAATAAAAGTACATCACTGTTTCTTCAGGGAAGAGACAAAGGGACAACAGGAAGAGAAAAACTAAAACAGCCAAGTTTTGTTTCCTTTTATTTTGAAGTTATGTCAACAGTTATATTCTTAGTTGTTAAATGTTAAAAATATTCTTAAAATCTCAAACCTACTCCCCACTTGTTTCAACATTCAGGGGTAGGTACAACAATGAGCATGGAAACTGAGATAGAAAGGAATTGTTATCACTTGTTTTGCACTTTCAACTAAACTCAGTACTCCCACAGAATGAATAGAATTAATGCATGATGCAATACGTCATATAAGAAAGTGAGTAGTTCCATATACAGAAACTTTAGAGGGAATAAAATTGATCCCTGTGGTCTATTGCCTTGCAGGTTTTTATTCAGTTAATATTGACAGAGAGAAAATCTAGTTGGACAAGTGAAACTGGGGGAATTTTAACTCCCTGAAGCAGACGGGGTTTGGGAGAAGCAGCATGCTAAATTAAACATTAAAAAGGTAAAAACTATCCAACCTGCTGACATCCATTTTTAATAGTGAGATGCTGGAGGTGGGAGTGGGAGGAGGGGAGGGAGTTGCAGACAGTTGTCCCAGTCCCAGGAGCAGATTGACAATTTAATTATTACGATGAGGTTTTATACTTTTGGGAATCCAGAAATTAAGCTTTCATTCCATCTTCCTGCTGGATCCAGTTTGCCTGCTTCATCAACCTCCGCAATTAGTCACCCCCTGCTCCCACTAGTCAGAGTCAAAGTATTGTACAATACAGAAGATGGCCCTTTTGTTCACCATGACCATGCTGAACATTGTTCTTATTTATACTAGTCCTATTTACACACAAAACCTTTGCTTTTCATCTCTGTAAAGCCCCTGATCTCATCCAGGGGATCCAGACCTCAGATCAGATTTTATTTCCTTCGATCCTACCCTCCACCTTCTCTCTGGGGTCTGATCTTGCTCACTGTCACCCCTCAGCCTTTTCAATCCTTCCCCTCCACTCTGCAGCTGCATCCTGAAGCTAAACGCTACCCATCAAACAGCCAGCCTCTCAAATAATTGGTAGTCTGGGAAAAGAATTGTTAATCAAGTTCTGTGGTTGAATTCTGGTAGAGGCTAAGGGAATCTCTTTCTCCAGGGTTTCTAAATTCAAATCAGTGAAACACTAACCCCACCCCCACCTCACCACCAACACATAACAACCCTACCTTCTCTACCTACTTTCCACTCAAACCCATTAAAAGTCATACTTTTCAGCCCATGATTCTTTATCCTACACATTAAAATTGATAGCATGCAATCCATCAAAGTAATTATGGTGAAGGGCAACAAACCTGTTTATATTAAACACAGACCTTCCAAGTATGGCCAATAAAAGGTTAAAAGTAACATAATTATGTCTTTTCCAGTGACCCAATAACATTGAGGTTGAGGAAAAGACAGTGATGTTCATCAGTAATTGCCAGAAGGAATCCTCAATTTGGGCAAATATATTGCTCAAATGAGGCAATCCCTTTGTTTATGGGTAGGTGGGAATGCGGAGTTGAGATTACAATCAGATTGGCCATGACCTTATTGAGTGGCAGAGGAGGCTCTTGTAATTAATTCAATTAATTAATTTTCTAATTAGGAGTGTTAGAAAATACTCTTAATTCGTATTTCTGGAAAGCACAGCAACCCAACCATACCCTTATGTTTATTCTACTTTTCCAGGAACAAGTGGAGCAACAAAAAAAGCTCTGCCATTGCTTTCTTGACAGCAGGGTCATTTAAACTGTCAGTGAGAAAGAACATTGCTGCTTTCTCACACTGCTGAAAAGCCTAAGAAAATCTGATAGAATTAAGAGGCAATGGAACAAAAAAATGATGGTTATAATAGCTTCACAAGATGATCAACAATGACTTTGCTACATATTTTCAATGCTCTAAAAAAATAAAAATAATTTTGGCACAAAAGACACCATTATGTGTAATATGGAGAACAATAGATTTAATTCTTTCTGCCTGAGGCCTGGATTATAATAATAATGCAGGAAAAAAATACATGTCCTGGTCCTTCTCAGGTACAAACCAAATCAGTCATTTTCATAAAGCAGAGGAAGAAGTCACATTTATAAGTTAGAAGCTCGTTTGACAACAATGCTTTTACTTCACACTCTGAAAGTTTGAATTCAACCAGGCTTAACTTACACAACTCACTCTCTATTCCAATGCACTTTAGCTCCCAATTCAACAACAGCTCATCCAAATTTTCACATTCCTCCATTGATTTACTCCTCCCTGCCCTAGAAACTACCACCCACCTGAAATTATGCATTAAATATGGGTTGAGTGGCAGCCCAATCCATGTCTGCTGCTTCAAAATCTTATTCAGTACAAGGCCTGGGGCAATGTGTGCAATAAACCAGGGCTTCCATGCTTATTGCATCAGAGACCACTCCTCCTTTGATCTGTCATCCCGAGTCTGGTCTCTGGTTGTGGAATGTGGTGTCATAGGGAAGAAAGGACAATTGTGGAGAGATCTGGCCATTGGTCAGGGGTTGGCTAGTAACTGGCACCTTGAGGTTTAAGACAAGTATTCAGGGAAGGGGGGTTGTATTTAGATGTGTCGTCTGCAGGAGCAGCATCAGAAGCAGGAGGGTCAGGTGGGTGGGAGTCATGATCAAGAGATAGGTTTGGAAAATCCCAAGGGTTACTTTTCTGCACTTTAAAGTGAACATTAAAGCCTGCACCATAGGTAGGGATATAATTAGATCCTGTTAAAGCTGCCTACTGATGCAAAGGCAGGCTTTACATGCCTCATATGGCCTTCCTCTCCATCACTGACTATCCCGGTCACACATGCACTAATGAATCAAGTGTATCCTTGTATTAGTGAGTCATACACATGGAGGACCAAAAGGAGAATTGTGTTTAGCAAACTGTACAGACTGACAACATTCAGCAATTAACTTTTCAAGAAATTCTACTATGTATCACACATAAATCTTGCACTGCACAATAGAATATCGACACTCTTACTTCTATAACCCCCACAATATTTACTCTTTTTAAGGCATCCCAAATTTTCATTGACTTCCACTGTAGCATTTACAACCATGTCTAAATTCAGGAATGCCTTCCTTAAACCACTCCACCTCTTTCCCTTCTTTGCTTTGAAACATTCTTTAAAATCCCAGTTTGCATTACCCACCTTTAAATCTCCTTATATGCCTTCTGACCAAATTTTGTATGATAATGCCTCTACATTAAGGTAAATATAAAAATGCAATTGCTATTAAAAGTCCTGTCTTTTGGTTGTGATTTGTACCCATGAATACAAAATTAACCTATGTTGACTAAGAAGCTTTATTTTTTATATAGTACATCTGAGATATACTTACAGATCATCCAGGACCTGGAGGAAGGTTTTCAATGCTCATTACAGTCTTTCTACAGCCAACCTTTGCCCGTTGCTGCAGCACAGAATATTCACTGTAATAATTGGGATAAATTTGTGCTTCAAAATTTGGCAGAAGAGTCGTGAAACATCAGAAAATCAATGTAAACAAGAATTGGACAAACAACCTACTTCCACATTCCTTCAACTGCTTTTATTCATCAACTGAATCTAATGTTACATGTTGAAAGTCTTGGCTTGAGTCACGAACCTTTGAAGTGAATTCTGGGATCTCACAATTCAAATTATAACAAAAGCTTCTCGTACACTCTCTCTAAATGACATCAATCCATGCTATTACTTTCAACTTTTGAAATGGGCAGTTATTCTTTCCCAATCTTTCATAAATTCAAACACATATTAATATTCTATTTGAAGTCTTTTTATTATGTTTCCTCATACCAGGCAGCATTCATGCAAAACTACCTGATTTTTGTAAAAATCCGTTTGGTTCACTAAGATCCTTCAGATGTTCAATTGCTGTCCTTAAACAATTTGGTTTTTATTCTACCTGAAGCCTCAGCAACCTTCCATTTTGTCAAAATATTGTTGCTATCGGAATGTGGGGGAAGCTGACAATGCCTCTGCTTATTGCCCATTCATAAGTTCCCCTGAATGGAGATCAGAGGTTAGTTAAGAGTTAATCATTTTGTTGCAGGTCTAGGACACATAAACATCAAACTGTATATGATCTGCAGATTCCCTTCTCTGAAGGATATTAATGAACCAATTGGATTTTCACAACAATATGCCAGTTTCATGTACACCATTACAGATACCAGTCTGATTTTTAAATTTAAATCCATGTATCCAGATCCAGAACTCTAATGTTGAGACATAAGCCCAGTAGACTAACCACTATCCTATTTTGCAGTTTCACTGATGTTTTCATTATTAATTTTTATATATGTTCATTGTTTTTTTGACTTTATATTCCAAACCTGGTCATAAAAGCTAGAACAGAAAAAATGTTTTCTCACATCTTTATCAACCCAAAGTCCCATTATCAGTGTCCTGTAAATCTGTTGCCCCCAAATATCTGTACTCATCCATGGCACCGAGCTTACTTAGATTCAGATAGTGTTAGCTGAATTGTGGACCTTTATTTGGCAGCACTTATGTCATATCAGCAATGCTTCCCATATTTCTGACATTTCTAGGCTGTGCGTACAATATTGCCATTTATAATTTATAAATTAGTGCACAGCCCAATTCATACAGGAAGTTCAAATCAGATCAGCAGCCATAGCACCCAAATCTGTTGCTCTTTTCCAAAATGCATCACTTCCTTGGAAGTACAATCCTCCACTTTGTATCCTAGTTGATGCCCATTTATGGAAACAAATACACTTTGCTGATGCCAAGTACAGAGATCACTGCTCATTGAAATCATGTTAGTTAGGTTGTAGCACAAATTTTGTGTGTGTCCTGGATGGAGTCAAATGGGTGTAGGCTAATTATGGCGTACCTGGTTTTCAGCACTACCCAATTTACCCTCCAATTATAATCCCCATCAGTGACATTGTTAACTGATCTGCAATTACCTGCATAAATCTCCCTTTACAAAGATTGATACTATATTGGTCACTCTTCTGCTTTCAACAATTTCCATACATCTATTGTATTCTGTATACTTCCTGCTGTTATATAGATTCTTAAACTCATAATCATAATGAAGTTAAACAATGTCATAACCAGGAACAATGATTATTATAACTATTATCAGGTCTGCATAGAACTGGGACAGATCATGCTGGATCCAGCCCTTTGCCCAGATATGTTATCTGCAGACCCACCATGTTCACACTCAACTGGTTTGGAATCAGAGAACCAATTTCATTGGCAACTCAGCCTCAGGTGACATGGTGCAGAGGCTCTTCCTTTGAAATGCCACTGCCGTATCTTGAAGCACAAGGAATAAGTTCTCACACATATTTTCTTCATTTCCTGCACGTCTGACCCCATCCACCACCCCCTATCTCTCCCCGGACAGAACAGAGATGCCATTCACCTGGCGTTCACCTTCCACCCTACTAGTCTCTGCATCCAGCATTTCATCCTTCTCCAGTTCCTCCAGCTCCAACGGGATCCCACCACCAGTTACATCTTCCCCTCTCACCAACACCCCCCCCCCCCCAACTCACTTCCTACAGGGATCACTCTCTTCCTGGTCTGCTCATTCTCTCCCACCCATCCCTCCTGATCCCCAGCCTACAGTCCAGTGGTATGAACACTGGATTTCCTAATGTCAGGTAACCCACCCCTCTGTGCTCCTTTCCTACGCCTGCCAATCCACATATGTTGACTTTTCCTCTGTTCACCTTTTCCATATCCATCTGCCCATCATCCACACGCCTATCCACCTGGGTTTCTTCTGCTCTGGGCTACTCTCCCAATCCCCTCCTTCATTTGGTTCCATCTGACAATCATCTCCACTCATCTGGCTCCACCTATCACCTAGCACCCTCTGTCACACCCCTCCCTCTCTCTGCTATATACTGGCTATCCCCCCACTACACTCAGTCCATGAGTGTCAATAATTTTAAGTTATCTGAAATTAAAGACATTTAAAAACCATTTAAACTGATGTGAATTATTTGGAAAAAATGGAAAATTTCTGAAAGATAAAAAAGAACAAACTCAATTCACACAGAATACTCAGAAATAATTTAAAAAGATACAGTGAGATAATTTCAGAAAGCCTTCCACTTGCCTCCTTGTACTGGTAAACACAAAATAAACAGGTGTTAACTGTATTAAGCTTTATATTTTTACTAGTGTATTTCATGTGATATATGTGATATATATATTTCATGTGATTTTGTCTTATGAGGATAGGTTGAGTGAGCTAGGGCTTTTCTCTGGAGAGAAGGAGAATGAGAGGTGACTTGATAGAAGTGTACAAGATGATAAGAGGCATAGATCGAATGGACAGTCAGGGACTTTTTCCCAGGATGAAAACGGCTAACACGAGGGGGCATAAAGAAGGGATAAGGGGGATGTCAGAGGTAAGTTTTTTTGTACACAGAGAGTACACATTTTTTGTACACGTGGAACGCACTGCCAGCAGAGGTTGTGGGGGCAGATACATTAGGGACATTTAAGAGACTCTTAGATAGCCACATGAATGATAGAAAAATGGAGGGTTATGTGGGAGGGAAGGGTTAGATAGATCTTAAAGCAGGATAAAATGTCAGCACAACAGCGTGGGCTGAAGGGCCTGTACTGTGCTGTAATGTTCTATATCACATATCATGAACTGGGAACATGCTTTCCAATATTCATTTTAGTCCTTCTGCAGACAGACACTCACTACAATTTACCCAGTTCTGCAACACAGAATATTTACACAGGCCTAGAATTCCCATTGAAATCACTGAGGTCTCAGATCCTATACCACACCTGAATTAGCAGAGGATCTGTATGGCAATCCTCCATAGTAATGCTGGGGAATCCCAGCAAGATTGGACTCTGCTGTTGGACTCTATAGGAGTCCAGCTGTGGGACGTGGTGACAGATGCAGCACCCATCTGTTACTACTAGTTCCAGCCAGGAAGGTTCACTTCAACAGGTTTTATAGGCAAGCCTGCAAAATGGGTAATAAACAAATCCACCCCAGATTAGAGAACTCAGAAAATTATTTTGACATTACAAATCTTTACAAGTCTGCACATATATTGTTTGCATCTGGATCTCAAAGTGATGGATTTGAAATGCTAGCGTATCACAGAAGAATATATGAAAGGGACAGAAAATTAGAGGAAGAAATACTTTTTTTTACACACAGTATGCCTTCCTTTGATATGTCCTGCTGGGTTTCTTTCAAACTGTGTTATACCTTTGAAGTATAATCCTCCTCTGAAGGGCTCCTCTTTGGATCCTGGTTAACCTCCATTTCATGGAAACAGATGCACTTTGCTGATGCCAAGTATTGGAATCCCTGTGGAGATCATCACTAAAAGCCACAGAGTTTCACTTGGTTTGTAGATTAAGATGGAATTATATTTTCATTTGCAAGTGAACTCTAGAATTGTGTGTCTGTTTATGAGGCACAGTTTGCTAAAGAAAAGCATGTCTTTCTGCAGTTTCCTTCCTAAAAACATTATACATACAATTTGCAAAGGAGGATATTTTCCAAACGTAGATGTGGGCAAATATCTCTGATCATCCACAATTATACTCTCAGATGTTTATTCTGCCAAATTCTTAACTCTGTTGCTTAAATATTTGCAAATTTTCTGAACTAAGAAATGCACCACAAATTCCCAATGAATTTGGCTCTTTTGGACCTTTTATTAATAAGGCAGAGAAGAAAGAACTTTGAGGAGCAACTATAGAAAATGCACTTGGCAGAAATTAGGTTACTGTACTCTTAAAATCACTGTGGCACTCATCCACTGACATGCAGCTCTTTTCCTGCACGTATCTATTTTAAGCTACTCTTCTGTGGAGGTGAGACACCCATGGAGTCCTTTTGAAGTTTGCCAACTGAGATATGATGATCTCACAAGGTTCTGCCTGCTGGCCTTAACAGAGGAACATTTGTGGCTCTCCCAGCTGGTAGGTCTAGCCGGAAGAGGAGCTGGGACTAGAAGAAACCCAAACAGGTAAGTCACCTTAATTCCTTTTCTCTTTTATGATTCCAGCCAATTTATAAATCAATCTGTCTATTAACCAGGAAAACTGAACACCAATTTTAAAATATATCCAAGGAATGCAAACTTCCTGATTTCCCATGCAAATTTCCTTTCCTTTTGCTCCTCTCCACTGCCATAAGTATTGGATTCAGCATCTCTGTACCTGATTGATTAAAACTTCTTATCGCTTTAAAGGTTGTAAACTGAAAGTAATACTACCCAAGTTTAATCAGCCTCTCCTTAACAATTTATCCCCTTTTAGTCTTAGTACAGCATTAATAAATCCTCCTTCTTGGGCTGATACCTCCTGCTTGAGGTGCAGCTGCTGGAATTCATCTCAATGCTCCAGATGAGATCTGACGAGGGCTCCTTATAAATGAAGCATAACTTCCTCTCCTTAATAATCCAACATTAAAGCTAATATTCTTTTAGACTGATTACTTTTTATACCTTTAAATTTGCTCTTGAAGTAATTTATATACCTGTAGAACAAAATCTCTCTGTTCCTCCATGGTTTCCAGTCTCTTACCATTTAGGAAACATTTTCAATTGTCTTTCATGGATCTAAAGTGGATTAAAACCAAAAGGCCACAACTCAGAGAAGTCAGGTTAAAAGGGAGTAGATTTAAAAGGAAGTTCTTCCAAGAACTGGAGGAAAAATGTATCTGAGATATGGAGCGATGATGTATGAGAAAGTGTTTTTGTGGCTGAGAGGGTCAGAGTGATTCCTTCTAATATATTCCAAGATATTTCAGGTTTTTGCAGTTTCTGCACTGTGGTAAACAAAGTCAACTGTCTGGCCCAGTTGAAGCAGCCGAAGTTAAGGTATAAAGTAGCTAACATGAAGAATATTTTGACAGAAACAATTATAGGCTATAAATAAAGTTTCTTTTTTTTAAGATCATGGAGATTTGTGAGCCTCGTGAAATATGTAAACCTGGGAACCCCAAATGAAACTGAATTAAAGGTAGATTTTAATCACAAAAATTAATCTGGGACAATTATTAGATAGTGTGAAGCAGCAAGTACTCTTGATGAAGGTAGCAGTCTTTTAAAGTTGCTCTCATCCTGAAAATCAGCAAATTGTGAACAACTATTCAAAGGAGTTGATTTATTATATGTAATTATGAAAGCCAATATATCTGTACGATACCATACTTTCTTTCGGCCCATTGAGTCTATGCCAGCTCACAGAGCAATCCCATTCCCCAATTATTTTCCTTGTAACCTGTTTTGCCCACAATCCCATCAACTGCCCCAGATTCTACCATTCATCCACATCCACACACTAGAGGTAACTTGTAGTAGCTAATTAACCTACCAAAATGCAAGCCTTTGGGATGTGGGAAGAAACTGAAGTATCAGTCACAGAGCATGCAAACTCCACACAGACAGCACTGGATGTGAAGGTTAAATTCAGGTTGCTGGAGATGTGAGGCAACCGCTCGACAGGCTCCACTATTATGCCACTGCTAATAATAGCATATTTTGTTTTATTTCATACAGTGTTACAGAGAATATTAGGAGGAATAAAACACTGTCAATTGGGTGAATTATATGAGTTTTCAATAGAGTAATATAGGTTTTGCTAATATATTTTGTTGGGCAAAGTACACCAATTATATTATCTTCAGGAATTGTGCATAAAGTATATGGTAGCAAAAAGGATATTATGGGAGTCATTCACATTATTTCTCTGTTGGTGAATGTTCTATCAATAATGCATTTATATCTGAGAGCATGTCGTATTAAGAACGCTCGATTGCTGTATCAAGTCTGAATTGGAAATTTAGAGGGTCAAAGTTCAGTACATTAACACACTGATGGAATGTTGTTATCAGCTTCATACATAATGTGTAATTTTCCAGCATTTAAAATGCTGTCCCATGATACTACACCAATTTTAGCTTCTGAATTACTAGGTAAAATAATTTATTTCGATGTGCACTTGGGAACTTAATTGGTTCTAGACAGTGGAAAATAGAACAAAAGGTAACAAGGGCTAAATATGATTGGCCCCCAAAGCAGGTGTGGTGTTTGCAATGAACAATTAACTCACACCTGTTGAAGACAATACAGGCAGCATGCCAACTTCGTGCCCCCTCCCCATTATCATGATTTCAGCCCAGTTAGTGCCAGACATTGCTGTTTCCTGCCTTAGTTCATGCCCACAGCATGACATCAGTCTGACTGACATCAGTTGAAGCTACCTGCTGCTGTTTGAAGTCATGCTGTACTTCTTACAGAAGAAGTGCTCTTTCTGAAGGTTAGAAGAGAGGACAGAAAAGAATGATTAGCCCATTTATCAGGGAGAAGCTGGTCCTCTACTCATTAATAGGAGGAAATCACACTTGAGGTTAATGTCACTACATGAATGCAATGCTGGAAGACATTTACTGACCTCATTTTACATCAAGATCAATGAAAACATTATAAGATCCTGACTCCCAATAACTATACCTCAATACTTAGATACTGCTCCATGCTAACACCCTCCCTTTTTAACTAACCATCTAATACCTAATTTCCATATATCCCATCACTTCCTCAAATACCTACAATTTCTCCTCAGTTACACCTACACTTTGCAGTTTACACACAATGCCAGCTGTTCAGCTATGCTAAGCACATGATGCTGACACCTTGCAACAACTCGATAAAACACTACCTCCTCTCCTGCAGGAGAAGTTGTCACATTAATAACATCATCAACAGCAATAGAACAACACGAGGAAAGTCAGCATCCAATGGCTCAACAGTCTGAAGGAGAGAGCATTGCGAAGGAATAGTATGCTTGCTATGATATCTTTGGGTACCTGTAGCATAGGAGTCCTTGAAGATGTCTAACAGTTCACACCTGATCCTCATTCTCTTATCCCACACCCTCCTTGGAAATCACACTGATTTACAGGACGTAGGAGGTAGAATCAAACCATGCCTCGTCGTACCCCTGCCATTCTATCATTCTTCTTTTGGATAACCACCTGGCTAGAAGGTAGGCAGACAGTCACTTATTCTGACACTGCAGCCACAGACTCTGATAGTAGCACTTTGCATCCCATAGAGGTTAACTTAGGGGTGGGATCTGCACATAATGAATCACTGGGTAGGAGTGTCCTATAGATTAGTCCAAGTAACAAAATCCCAGAGAGTGCTCCAGAGGACTTAGACAAGGACTTCAATGGGGCAGCCTACAGGAGAAGACCAATGGGCATGTTTGGCAAATGTCTGTTCTTTGCCTGAAAGCCCATGTGAAATGTTAGGGAGCATGGGGAAGTCCAGTCGCATGCTTGAACAGAGCTTTACATGGAGCCTGGAGCCCATCATTTCCAGTGTGGAAATAACGGCCAGCTGCATTTCATCAATGACTGACCCAAAAGCTGTGCAACATTGGATCACAGATGTCAAAGCTTCCACTGAAGCACAAAGAGAATCCACACAACACTGGAAGCCCAGATCTTTGCTGTGCAAGTTCAGCCAGCTGTCATTATGCCCCTGGGTACCATTGTTCAGAGGAGCTATGAATGTGTTACAGCATGCAGGCAATCTGCCTTCCAGCAAAATACAGAGTGCCGAGGCACTGTTCCAGGGGAAGGGCAATAGCTCGAAGGAACTAAAATCAGATGGCTTCCCTGAGGATGTCAGTGTCTGTAATCCCACACTGCCACCTCTGCCTGCCTGCCACCTCATGAGAATGTAGCTTTTCGTGATAAATCAAGGCAGTTTGAAGACAGGCCCACTGAAATTCAGAAGGCTTCAGGGCCATCTGCAGCCTCTTCCACTGAGAGGGAGTAGCCTTCCACCAGCAACACTGCAGCAGCGAGGGAACACTGTACAAGAGCAAAAAACAAACTGCTGGAGGAACTCAGCAGGTCAGGCAGCATCCATGGAGGCAAAGAGATGGTCGACATTTCAGGTCAAGACTCTGCATCAGGAATGAGAGTGTAAATGGAAGACAGCCAGTATGAAGAGGTCAGCAGGAGCAGTGAGGCAAGAGCTGACAGGTGATCGGTGGAACCAGGAGAGGAGGGGTTGATGATCAGATGGAGCCAGGTTTGGAAGGGAGGGGTAGAGATAGCGACAGAGGCTGAGAGATGATTGGTGGGGATAACAAACGGCTGCAGATTATGAAATCTGGTGAGAAAGGAAGATGATGAGTGAACCAGATAAGGGAGGGATACTGGGCATATGGGAACAGTGGGGGGAGGGGAGGGGATCAAGTGGACGACGTGTGGGTTACAGGCAGATGGAACCAGGTGGAGGTGGGGAAAGATATTGGGTAACAGGGGGCAGAGTGGAGGGACTTGGAAAGAAGGGAGTGAGCGAGAGTGCCTGAGTGGATCAGAGCGAGAGAGAAAGAAACAAAAGGGGCGAGTTATCTAAAATTGGAGAATTTGGTGTTCATGCCATCAGGTTGTAGACTACTCAGGTGGAATATGAGATGGCGTTCTTCTAGTTTGTGTTTGGCCTCACCCTGGCAGTGGAGGAGGCTGAAGATGAGGAGGTCAGTGTAGGAATGAAGAGGAAAATTGAAACGGTTTGCAACCAGGAGCTCAAGGCAGCCAATGTGGACAGAGCGCAGGTGCCTCTGTTTAGGTTCCTCGATGGTGGTATGGAAGGAGGTGTGGGGATAGGTGTTGCACCTCCTACGTTTGCAGGGTAAAATGCCAGGGGATGGAGACGGACGGGTGAGGAGGGATGAATAAACCAGGGAATCACAGAGAAAACAGTCCCTGTAGAAAGTTGAAAGGTGTGGTTAGGGGAAGATTTGACTGGTGGTAGGATGTTGACCATCCCTTTGCCTTCACAGATGCTGTCTGACCCACTGAGTTCCTCCAGCAGTTTGCTTTTGCTCCAGATTACAGCATCTGCAGTCTCTTGTGTCTCCACTCTGCAAGAGCAGCAGGATGTGCAAAAAAACTTCTTGATAAATTCTATGTGTGTGCATATGGTTTTTATTTGCTTTAATTTAATGTATAAATGTGATTCAAATGATAATTTGATTTGGTATTCACTCACTGTGATGAAACCCAAACTTAAGGCTGATCCATATCGGAAGGAGGAAAGGATAATTATGCTGGTGGAAGGTGAATATTGCTTTCTTTTCATTCATCCACCAGACTTGCCTTCACTTGACTAGTCAGCATTCAATGATTGACGCTTGAAAGAGCGATGGGGAGTTGCCTTCTTATAACATTGCTGGAGCAGAAGGAGAGGATATCTGGAAGTAATTGAAGTACAGATAAGCACCAGGATATTCGTACATGATTAACTCATGGCAGCTGCTGGATTTCCCCTGCATGATTAATACCTGAATTGACATGGCCCAATATTTTTAAAACTTTAAAACTTCACTTGCAGCACAGTAACAGGCCCTTCCAGCCCAACAAGTCCGCGCCGCCCATTTAAACCCATGTTAACCTACCAGTACGTCTTTCCAATGTGGGAGGAAACCGGAGCACCCAGAGGAAACCCACGTAGGAACGGTGAGAATACACAAACTCCTTACAGACCACGACGGGAATTGAACCTCAATCGCTGGCGCTGTAATAGCATCACACTAACCTCTACACTACCGTGCTGATATCATGCAGGGCTGGTATCAAATCAATATTATGTAAGTAATGACGGTGCTAACCACCCACTCAGTATACCTCCAGCATGCACACACAGGACACCCAATAGCCCACTATTCAGGTACCAGAGCAAACTTTAACTGTGTCCTCCAATTTAGTGAACAAAAGTGGAATGAAATCAGCACCAGCAGCACCATTATTTCAACACTGATTTAATTTTGAATAATTGTTGCAACTGATGCTGACTACAATTTCAGGTCTTGTCAAAATATCAGAACTTCCTTCAGCATTGTCAGAATAACATTTTATATCACCTGCTGTATTTTTACGTTTTATATATTTTAAGGTTTTGTATCAAGTGTCAGACATCTGACATGTAATCAGCTGGCATCAATTTTTCCATCTGGTACAAAATCACCTCAACAATCTCAAACGTGAATTCTCACATATCATAGCTGATGGTATTCACACAGCAGGTGAACGTTCTGTGTCTCTGAAAGGTGGATTAATATTGTCCTGTTGTGTGTCAAACTTCTAACTCTAGTAATTGAAAATCAACAAACTACAGGTGCTGGAAGCCTGAAATAAAAACAGAAAATGCTGGAGACGTTCAACAAATCAGACAGATCACTCTCTCGGCACTGATGAAGAGTCCTTGACCTGAAATATTGGCTCTTTCCACATATGCTACTTGAATAAGTGAGTGTTTCCAGCATTTTCTATTTTTATTGTTATCTTCTGTTACTAATTCTCTCCAGTTTTTTTCTATTCCACAGATGGCCACAATCTCAAGCAGCTTTTTAAGGTTTCAATAATATTTAATAATATACAAGGAATGTAGATCAAATGGGAACTGATATCAAATGATTGGAAACTTATTTCTGATTCATACAAAAACATTTGCCTTCTTTCTGAACTTCCAAGTCTTTTAACATTTTGATTAAACAGACCCTCTCCCATACTGGACTGCTTTATCCCACACTGAGTGAATTTTGAGCTTTGGTTATCCTTATTCATACATTCTGATCTCCCAACGTGAAACACGTCAGATACTGAAGGGATGCAGACTTGAGAGTGGATTATTCTAAATTTCTGACTTAAAGGGTTATAGCAGTCTAAAAAGAGTAAGTTGTAGTGGAGGAGCTGAATTAGATGCTGTGGCTTTATATTTCTGGTTTCAGTTTCATATGATATCTCTTGAATATTTGGCATCATTGCTACTTGCGTAAAAAGCTTTCCAGTACTATAAATTATTCTTCAATCCTTTGAGGGATGGAACTGGAGTGGGAGATGAAACTAGCAAGTGCAAGAGATGGACCAACACATTTAATTAAAATAAATACAGCTCAGTAACTTTATCACACAAGTTAGAAAGCTTTGAATGTTTTAAATATCCCTGATATTCATAAGCATTCAACAATTAATCAAATGACTAAGAAAATAACTTAATAAACATTTAATTATGAAGTTCTTAAAACTCATCAAATAATAAAACCAATTTAAAACATTTAGGTAAATTAATTCAATGAAATGTAAATTAACTAACACTTTGGTACCTCATGGCTATTTTTCTCCTTTGAAATGAATGAATATGCTGCTCCTGCACTGGGTTTAACTAGGGTTCAGCAGGTAGCTTCCAAATTGTCAGTACTGGGGAAGTGATAGTAGTCGTCATCCTGCTACTGGATTCCATTGATCCCTCGCTGGCACCTCCCATGAGCTATCTAATCAGTCCTGGACCCCACTCTTTCCCAATTGTTCTGCAGTATTTTGTCCCTCAAGTATCTGTTCAATTCTTATTTGAATGTGACAAATGGATCTTCACCCACCAGTCCTTAATTTGTGAGTATAATATTCTGGGTCTGGGTTGTCAAACCAGCCTATGCTGATAGATTATCCATAAGAAAGAAAGAAAGATGGAAAACATGATGACACTGGAGGAACTCAGCAGGCCAGGCAGCATCCGTGGAGAAAAGCAGGCAGTCGACGTTTCGGGTCAGGACCCTTCTTCAGGACGGAGAAGGGTCCTGACCCAAAACGTTGACCGCCTGCTTTTCTCCAAGGATGCTACGTGGCCTGCTGAGTTCCTCTAGTGTCATCATGTTTTTCATCTAGATTCCAGCATCTGCAGTCCTTTGTTTCTCCATGAGAAAGCCCAACTTCTTCCCAATATCAAAGTGTGTGCCCTACATTGGAGATGTGTGTGAAAGTTGAAATTAGGTTTGCCATTATTTACAACATGAGAAATTACAATGCAATGCCTTAAAGCTACATATCTTTCCTCCTATCCATAAGGAAAAGTAACTTCTATGATTTTTCTCATGGAGAGGCTGCCTCAGTTGGACAGGCCACCACTATCTTCTCTTTTTATTTTTGCCAACATATTCCTTACTTAAATTTTAGCTGTTGGTGTGGTGCAGTGGCACAGCATGGAATTGCTACCACACATCTCCAGCAACCTGGGTTCAATCCAGATCTCGGGGGTGCTGACTGCATGGAATTTGCACGTCCTCCCTGTGACCATGCGGGTATCACCCACGTGCACCAGTTTCCTCCCATATCCTACAGAGATTAATAGGCCACTGTAAATTGTCCCCATATTGCAGGTGAGTGGCAGAATCTGGGAAGAGTTGATGAGAATGTGGGGAAAATAGGTAATAATGAAAATTTGTTGGGAAATGGGGTTGGTCTATGAGCCAGCATTGATTCAACAGGCTGAAATGATCTTCCAATGTAGCAAAGAAAAATAGAAATAAGGAAATATACAAATGGCATTCCTTGGGGATTCTGAATGGGTTACACATTTTGCATGAAGAAGAATTCATGAGAGGATAATGGATTTTTAAAATTTATTCATGGCATGAGGACATCACTACTGATTTCAGCATTTACTTCCCATCCTTGGTTTCCCTGAGAGGTTGGAGTGCCGTCTTCGAGAAACAATAGTTTATGTAGTGACTGTATTCCTACTGTGGTGTTAGGTGGTAAAGAAACAACTTCTGTGATGCTTTCCCTCAATAATTGTAGTAAACCAGAGGTTCCAGAGGAGAAGGACTCTTGCCATGCCAGACTACAATAAATTATCCCCGCTATTGCAGGATGAACCAAAAGTTACATAGAGGGCAGAGAGGTCTATCTCAGTAGCAATAAAGGTTATCATAACACAGAACTTTTATCCTATTGATCCATTAAAGCCACTACAGGGCCGTCTTCATCTTGCCTTATCAGTCAGTCTGCACAACACATACATCTTAAGAAGATAAAAAAGCACTATGTTCCAAGGGATAACACTTTCATAGTATTCCTTGTGGAGAGGAGGCATTGACTGCACAGAACACAGAACTTATACCAGAAGGCAGGCATTGAGTGCAGGTTATCTTAGATGTGTGAAGCCTTCATATCACTGTGTAGGGTAGCACAGTGGTGCAGCAGATTGTACTCTAGTTTCTTCCCACATCCCAAAGATGTGATGGTTTGTAAGTTAATTACCCCAAGTGTTAGGAGAATTGGAGGGAGCTATTGGGATGTGAGAGAGAATGGTTTACATGGGGGAGGGTAATTAATGGGATCACTCCAAGACCCAGTGTAGAACCAAATGGCCTCCTTCATCATAAAGAAATATGAAAAATATAAGAAATTAATCCATAGCATAAGTTCATAATATGGATCTGCAGTGAATGAATATTCATGAACAGTTGGTCAAAGAATCAACATTTTGGTCTAGAAATTCTATCACACAGGTCAAAATTTTGTGCACTATGTAAGTGCATTTAAGTTAAATTTTGATCTCACATCTTAGGGCTGGGGTCATTTTCACTGCACAACTTAAGCCCAGAGGCCATGTTGTCAGGTGGTTAGTAATCCTCTGAGAAGTTCATTCACATGTGCCTCTCCCACAAACAGCACAGGTCATTCACACAGCAGGTTTTCACAATCATGTGAGCTATGATTCCCCATGTTAAGACAGCCATCTTAACTATTTTATGAAAGTGCATTTCAGTATGATTTAAGACTTTACCCAAGCTCTAGAGCCAACCATCTTCCCGCCATCTCCCTCAACACATAAAATAAGATAAGATAAGATAAGATAAGATAAGATATCTTTATTAGTCACATGTACATCAAAACACACAGTGAAATGCATCTTTTGTGTAGAGTGTTCTGGGGGCAGCCGGCAAGTGTCGCCATGCTTCCGACACCAACATAGCATGTCCACAACTTCCTAACCCATACGTCTTTGGAATGTAGGAGGAAACCGGAGCACCTGGAGGAAACCCACGCAGACATGGCGAGAACATACAAACTCCTTACAGACAGCGGCTGGAATTGAACCCAGGTTGCTGGCACTGTAAAGTGTTATGCTGACCGCTACACTACCGTGCCTGCCCCTACACTACTGTGCCTGCCCACATCTCCTTGTTTCAACAACCAACCTCCCACCCCACACAACCTCAAGCTCATGTGGTCCAGATCTTAGATGCAATGATGCCAGCCCCAGAGGAACACTTCTCTTATCTTTATGCCCATATATGGACACCAAGTTCCCTGTCCTCCCTGAATCAGTCCATCCACCCCTTCCACCCACATCATGCTGGACACCCAAAAAACCCTATTGCCCATGATCAGTGATCCACCATTGAGCTATTTGCCATGATGGAGCCAGCAGAGGAAAAGCTGTTCATTCACTTGTGCAAGGCCTTTCTGGTGCACTTGTCACCGAGGGCCCCACAGTGATGAATATTACTGTGAGGTCGGCTGAGATCAACCCTCCATCAGCACCCTGTGCATTGGCCAACTATTTGAAGGAAGAATTTCTAGGCTCATGGAGGTTAATATCCTAAATTCCTTCATCACAGAACAGTAACTAGCACTTCACCTGAAGGAAAGCAAAAGGTGAATCAACAGTCGCAGGGAAACCATGGGCCAACTCAACTCCCAGTTATTGCCATTCTCACAAAAAAAGAGCTTTACAATTCATGGCGATAGTCTGTTGCTAGTTTATTATAATTCTCCCATTTTTAGGTTAATAATATTTCCACCATGATCTGCAGAAATTCCATCCTTTCATAGACATCCACATACATTGCTTTGCAGTAAGTCACAGCCCCATTAATTTTAATGAAGGGAAAATCATGGGCTGTGCACTGCAATTTTCCACTACAAGCTACCTGCTGATAGCAGTCCTAATATTATTTGGGATAATTACAACTACCTCCATTCCAATCTCTTTCTCAACCTATTTTAGTGAGACTACTTTTAAGTGGATATATACCTCATTATGAAAATATTTGCAAGGCTTTGATGAAAGAGCATGGTGTGTGGTTAGTTGGATAACTGCTTCAAAGCACCACATGTGCACTACAGGCCGAGTGGCCTCCACTTGTGTTATTCTGATCATCGCTTTACTGAGTTGCCATCTTTTCCTCTTTCCTCCAACTGTGCTGAATCATCACACTATCCCTCAAGCTAAAAGCTGTGTTTACACAGGCAGTTCAACATTGCCACAAAGCAATTTTCATTTCACACTGATGTCAGACTTGCATTATAAATCCAGAGTCAATTCCCCACCTGTCCCGAGAAGGCAATACAATGTCCTACTAAGGATGTTCCCTTGCACCATGCAGGATTGACAGTGGATGGAATAATTCCATACAAGGACCTGGTAGTTTTCAACGTAACTAGAAAGTATCTGCATGTTGATACATGCAATCACATCTGTGCCCTTGAAACACTAAAATGTAATGGCTCAAGATGGAGCACTCTGCATATGTATAAGTTTTGCAAAAGTATGTATGTGGATGCATATCACTAAGTCAGGAAAATTCAAGTTGGAGACAGATGTTTGAAGGCTCAGGTCTGGCTGGAACATGTACTGGACTCAGACCTGAATTGCACTTTAGTTCAAGAGGAATTTACCTTCCCCCACCCCACCCTTATCATACTAATTGTAACTACTTAAATGACAAGTTGACAAGTTTGAGAACCCACACAGAATAACTCTTAATTTCTTTCTTCATTGCTCCTCATTTAAACTGTTATTGGACCTTTGTCTTTCATTTAGATTACTCAATGACATTTTTAATTATAAGCCAATGAATGATAACCATAATAATTACTGAAAGGAACAACAAATGCGAGGAGGGTTATTTGAGTCGCCTTATCCTTAGCAAGCTTCAGTGATTTTTTAATATTTTCTGGAGTCAAATTTTCTGAAAGATTTAAAATGAGCTATACACACATGTTGAATGCTTAAGATTGAGCTCAATTAAAGAATGATATTTTTTAATAAACCTTTTTAATCAGGTGCTTCTCAAAATTAATTGATTTGAGTTGATATTAACTGTGGTTTTACAGGTTAATTGTGTGATACTCCAACCAAATAGATGCCACAGCTTCGGAAAAGTAAGCAATAATAATTTAAAGCCGATTTATATAAAGATGTATCTTTTAATTTTGAAGTTGCCTGAAAGCATGACACATGGAAGTTATTCATGCATGTCAGAATTTACTTTGATCTTATTTTTGGAAAGTGCATTGAAAGTGACATTGAATATAAGATGACATTTTATTCATTTTGGTTAAATATAATTAATTAACTGTGGTAATGAAATCAGATGTTGAGATACCGACACATGACAGTATTGGATACAACAATTTCTATTAGTCTTTTGTGTATTATTTCATTTTCACTTGCCAATTTCCTCTTTTTTTCTCACCTTTAAAAGCCTTTGATTTTTGCTGGGAGATAGGGTCACAAATGCCGGGTGTACTTCCCTACTTCAAAGCCAAGGATGAGTGTTCACAGAGGAAATTATGTTGGAGAAACATCACCACTCAGTTAAATCCTGCAGAAAGACAGCAAACATATTTTTTTTGACAGCTGGATTCATTGGATAATGATTAGGAGTGGAAATCTTGGTTGATTCCTTGTTACGTTTCACTAGATAAGGTGCTATTGAGTTCAGTTGTTGTGTAGTTGGAGATCCTACCCCTTTGATACCACACCCGATTAGAAATCAAATCTACCACTTCCTGCTATTGTGGTTTTTACCTACTAGTTCAGCAAGGAAGCTGCATTTTATGTTTTCAATGCTGCAAAGACTAGAGATGGATGAAATTCCTCCCTCCTCCTCCCACTGAGTGCATGAAAAGACAATTGCACACTAAGAAACTGATCATTTTCTCCAGTTGTGCTCCTGGAAACTGAATCCCCACTATGAGATTTCTCATGTCGGCATCAAACTGCAACTACAATTACAACACAAATGAACTTCACAGGGCTTTGCAACCAAATTTCCTTTTAGAGGAAGCTCAGGAGCAAGCTGCCTCGTAAAATCTGACACCACTGATTCCTGATCTGCAAATTATGCACTGTTACATTTTTGGGACAAGTTTGTATTACGAGGTTGGTTCTTTATATTTAGATTTTGCAGCTTCAATGCATTTGTAAAATATTAATATTACACTTAGTGATGGAGACTATGTTTGGTACCTTGCAATGTAATTTCTTTGCAGACAGAGAATGAATAATAGACATAATTCCCTTTTGATACTTACCAGAGTCATTTTTTTCCAGACCTTTCCTAAGCTATGTCCACATTTCTGATCCTCTGTTCCCTCTGTGTCTATCACTGTTCAATTCCTAAAGACCTCAACTTTTCTCCATCCTATTGGTTACCCTCTTCAATATTTCTTTCTAATTTTCAGCATTTTATTTCCCATGTCTTTCTGTGGATCATTTTGAATTTTTTTTTATCTGAGAGCCCCACGTAAGTACACATTGCTTGTCAAGCTGTTATTTTTGTATATCAATGAACTAGCAACAAGGGGTATAAATTTAGGATTAGAATTAGAATCTGAAAAGGAAAATTAAAATCATGTTTCATGCTGATTGTTGCTGGAACATAAACTACATTGCTAAGTCTATGAAGGCTGAAATAATCACAGCACTGAAGATAAAATTAGAACAACACTGATGTAAAAAATATTAAAGAGTACAAGGTAACTTGATAATAAATAGATAGTGCCAGCGTGGAGGTAATACTGGAATAATGATAATGGGATAAATGGCCTCCAATGCTGAGCATGTTTTTATTTTTTTGTGGTTTCATTCTGTCCTAGGAAGATGGTAGGACATTCTATAGATGACTGAAGGTTCTTGAGGACTAACAATATGTATCAAACATCTTAATACAGAGACTAAGGGGAATACACCATAGGTTCAAAACTCAGCATGAGGTTTTGAAAATGTAGGAAGTTAATTTTAAAGACATCGCTGAAGAGTTAACGCCACCATTAAGTCCTTTCTTTTCTAACCTAAATAGCAAATGATGTAATGACAAAATACAGTACTGATAATTTTCTTTTCATGGCTGCACATTTCAGGAAATCATTGATATCCGCCCCCACTAAGCAGCATGCCCTCAAATTCTGTGATACACATGCTGTACTGCACATACTTTGTCAATTGATTAGAATCCCAATATAGGAACTATTCCATTTCCAAAAGTGACTGGATATTACTGCATTAATTCAAACTCTAATAGTGACAGAAGCAAAAACAAACAGAGGAAATACAGGAAACCTCAGCAGGCCAGACAGAATCTGTGGAAAAAATTAAAAGGTCAATGATTTAGGAAATGGAGACACAAGAGACTGCAGATACTGTAATCTGGAGTACGAAACAAATTGCTGGAGGAACTCAGCAGGTTAAGCAGCATCTGTGGAGGCAAAGGGGTGGCTAACGTTTTGGGTTGAGACCCTACATCAACATACACATCGCCAGAGCTTCTTAAAAAATGTTAAATTTTGTTCTCTGCACAGATGTTGTGAAATGTTGAGAGTTTCCAGTATTTTCTTTTTTTTTCAGGTTTCCAACAGTATTTGATTTCATTAATATCAATACTCTATTTAAAGTAGGCCACATACATCTCAACAAACTTGTTGAAGTGGGATCACATAATCTCAGCATTTAAGAAGCTACTGGAGAATGAAATCATCCTCCTCCCAAAAATCCTACCCATACAAAAATGCCATATTATAGCTCCCCAATTTCTCTAATATAAAATGAATAAATGTAATCAAGAATTATGTTTTGATTCGTGTATTGTATAACTGCATACATCAGTGCACTGTCAACATAGTTAAAATGCATAACACAATATGTTTTGATTCAAGGGGCCAATCCTTTGCAGGGGTCCATTCAGTTATATATCATTCTGTCTCATATACGAGGTCTAGTGTGTTAATGCCTAAGAAAACACTCACGGATATGTTTTTCTTCTCTGTGTTCAGCATGCCCTCATTAAGCATCATTTATCATAATAAACCCCCTTGGGCACAGGTTCAAGAAATATGAATGTTCCCTAGTCCAAATGGATCCTCAAGAACTGTGAACTGCTCTGTGCTGTAAGTGTCTATCAACAAACACTGATAACTACCTGCTGGATATTAAATTTGTGTCTCAGCGAATCTGGTAGCTTGAAAATTTCTAATCATTTTCTGAGCATTTTGCAAAATGTGATAAATCCATGAGACATTTTGAATGAGCAATTTATAAAATGTCACTGGCAAATCTTAACTTTTAATTAGAGTTCTCTTCTCTTATTTGTTATATGAATAGTGACCTAATTAGGCATACATTAAAAAAAATTACTTTGGCTTGTATCTATCTTTACATGAAAAATATGAAGGATATTTAAATGATATTTATCTTACTGTGTTAAAGGTCTGTGACGCATCATAAAAAAGATGAAATGTTATAAACTGTTTTGCTTTCAAATAGACACTCCTGTATGCATAATGACAATTGGTATATTTGTCTCATTTTATAATCACTGAATTAAGTATAGAATCTAAAAATTGTACCCACTTCTGAGTACGATTTGTCTATTGCATGATGCCTTGGAACAAGCAAAATTAGCATGTTAAAATGAAAACAATTTGCTGTTCAGAAACCAGTAGGTGGCACTCATCTATGATTTATTTTGAAAAATTGTGTGTTGCCGAACAGTGTTTAAATAGATGCAATTTCCCCCAAATATCATAGTAACAATTTAGTTATATAAACTTATTCTGTGCTGCAGTGTATGTGAAACAAAGTTGTAGCTGACAAGTCTTGTATGTATCAACATTTAAACAGTCAATTAAAGCACATTATATGTTATGAGTAAAATGTCAGTAAATAATTAAAATGTCAAATTGCAGGTTAATTTTTCTATAGTTCAGAAAAATATACTGATTGCTTTTAGTTAGTTTTTATTAGTAAGTTTAGTTACTGAACTATGAAAAAAAATCTCACAGTTGGGGATTTCATACATTCAGAAACTTTTATCACAAAGGTTTGTTGGATTTCCAGTGTTCCATAACAATAGTCGAAAGCTACATCTTAAGACTGACATGCATGAATCACAATGGCAGCAGGGCTTCATTAGCAGCTGTGGGCTGAATGTGCTGGCTGTTTTCTTCAGAATGTTTCAGACCTTTGTGCAAACATAAAGTCCAAGACTTCCTGAAAGCCAGGCAACGATGGATCTGACCATCTGCTCCTCACACCTGACCCTCAGTTTCACTCCAGGAAGAACTGGAATAGGAACAGCTACCCCATTCTTTTGACTGAGGTTGGCCACTCTATGGAACATAGAAACAGTACAGCACAGTAACAGGCCCTCTGGCCCACAATGTGGTGCCAAACTAATTAGCTAATAACACCTATTCCCTTCTGTCTGCATATGGCCCATATCCTTCCATTCTCTGCACATTGACATGCCTATCTAAGAGCCTCTTAAATGCCTTTATCATATCTGCCTCCACCACCACTCCAGCAGCACATTCCAGGCACCCACCACTCTGTGTAAAAAAAAACTTGCCCCACATATCTCCTTTGAACTTTTCCCCTCTCACCTTAAATGCATTCCCTCTAGTATTAGACATTTCAATCCCAGGAAAAAAATATTGGCTATCTACTTTACCTGTGCCTCTCAGGTCTTCCCTCAGCCTCTGCTGTTCCAGGGAAGATAATCCTAATTTGCCCAACCTCCCTTTATAACACATGCCCTCTAGTCCAGGCAGCATCCTGGTAAACCTCTTCTGAGCCCTCTCCATAGCCTCCACATCCTTGCGACCAGGATTGAATGCAATATTCCAGAAGTGGCCTAACCAGAGTTTTATAAGGCTGCAACATAACTTCCTGACTCTTGAACTCAATGCCTTGACTAATAAAGGCAAGCATGCCATATGCCTTCTTTACCAACCACTTTCAGGGAGCTACGGACTTGGACCCTAAGATCCTTCTGTACACCAGTGCTATTAAGAGTCCTGTCATTAACTTTGTACATTTGATCTCCCAATATGGAAATCATGGAGAAAGGCAAGTGTGATTGAGCACCTTATTTATTTCACTTTCATTAAAGTTTTTAATTGCCAGATAGCGTGTTAATGCATTTTAATTCTTTTTAAATAATTTTAATATTTGAATTGTCTAAATTGATCTTAATAGGTTTTAATGCTTCTGATGGCCATTGACAGCTGACCAAATTTGACTGAAATCACTTCATCTGGCTACAGATTAATATTACACACAAAGAACCTACAACATCCTAAAGAGTCCAGCTCACCCAAATAGCCGATGTAGAATTGGTATAAAGGAAAGCTCAGTGATTAAAGGAACTCTGTTTCTAAAATATGGAAATACTGGTGATGTTCTCCAGAGCACAGCAGAGCCTGGAAATTAAAACTGAAGGCCAAGACAGCCTGGAGAGAGCAACAACAATGTTTAAGAACAATAGGTAAGAAGAAAGGTTCTTGACTCACTGTCAGGCTGGTTAGCTCTTGACTAATTTAGTCACATTTTTCAAGAATATCTTCCATTGGAGGATCTGGTACAAACTCACAAAGGAGGAACAACGGCACTGCAAGTACGAGCAAGAAAAATAGCTACAATTTTAGGTGAATGAAAATCGGTCTGACCAGAGGAGAGAGAACCTGTTGGTTCTTAATGGAAGATAACAGCCATGAACAGACAGTTGACATCACTAAATGCCAGTTCTCTGCAATCTGCAGATATTAAATAACTGGGGTAAGCAGGGTAACACATCAGTCACAAAACTCTTTTCATCCTCGACACCTTGAACAAAAGGATGTCCTTCACTTTTTTAAAAAAACATGGCCTGAAAGGGCACAGGGCACTGGGCATAAATTCATCGGGAAATGTTCTGCCCTGACTACAATTACTTCTCTGTGCATTAAAAAAATGTGTGTAATTGGCCCTGACTGTCACTTTAAAAAGCTTTTGTGTTTTAGTCTGTGAATTCACTTTTCTCCTCCAGTTATATTTGGAAAGGCACCTGAAGAATCAACAAAAGATTCATGGTTCTTTGGGTTGCTATAACCCTGAGGGATTTTGTTAACTTCTCTGTTAATAAAATATTGGTCTGTTTTAAAATGGAATTATTGAAGTGAACTATCCTACTTGTGGCTAGATTCTGGTTATTGTAAAATATGAGAATTCTGAATAGGAGACTAGAACATATAAATTTTGATTATAATGGAAATTACTATTTCTATGCAACAACTTGGAGACATTTTGTAATTCAACAGTTCTAACCAACCAATGATTAATTCTGATGGAACTTTGGAAGCTACATTAAAAAATGATTTTTTAAAATTCATTGTGGGTATCACTGGGAAGGTCGGCATTTATTGCACTTCCCTAATTGCACTTGAGAAGGTGCTGGTGAGTCACCTTCTGAACATCTGCAGTCCTTAGTTTGACTGTAATGCCACAATGTGATGAAAGATGTCATCAATTTGAAGAATGAACTTTGTCTCCACAAGGACTTTCCAGCAGTTATTCCTATCAGCTGGTTCTGCCACTGGTTTCTTGGTGAGGTCAAGGTCAAGTACATTTATTGTTTATTTTGGTTTACTCATTACATACCACAGACTCTACCTGCGGGCTACAACCTAAAGGACTTGGCCAGTTCAGACACTGAAGGTGCCACCAAGCTAATTTTGACTCAGATACATTCTGGGTCCAGCTACTTCCAGTCCTTCTTCCGGGTGTTGATTAACTTGGAGGAACATTGATTCATTAGCTGAGAAAGGACTGTAGGTGATAACCAGGAGAAGGTTTCTTTGTAGACAAAAGGTGCTGGAACCTAGAGCAAAAAATAGAATGCAGGATAAACTCAGCGGGTCAAACAGCATCTGTAGAGACAAAAGGTTTATGTCACCATTTTGGGTTGAGGCACTGTATCAGGACTGAGAGAAAAGAGAAAAGATTGATAAGATAGAACATAGAACAGTACAGCGCAATACAGGCCCTTTGGCCCAAAATGTTGTGCTGACCTTTGAACCTCGCCTAATACTATCTAACCCTTTCCTCCCACATATCCCTCTATTTTAAATTCCTCCATATGCTTATCTAGTAATCTCTTGAATTTGACCAATGTACCTGCCTCCACCACCACCCCAGGCAGCTCATTCCATGCCCCAACCACTCTCTGGGTAAAAAACCTTCCTCTGATATCTCCCTTGAACTTCCCACCCATTACTTTAAAGCCATGGCCTCTTGTATTGTGCATTGGTGCCCTGGGAAAGAGGCGCTTGCTGTCCACTCTATCTATTCCCCTTAAGATTTTGTATACCTCTATCATGTCTCCTCTCATCCTCCTTCTCTCCAAAGAGCAAAGCCCTTGCTCCCTTAGTCTCTCCTCATAATGCATACTCTCTAAACCAGGCAGCAACCTGGTAAATCTCCTCTGCACCCTTTCCAATGCTTCCACATCCTTCCTATAATGAGGTGACCAGAACTGGACACAGTACTCCAAGTGATATCTTTATTAGTCACATGTACATTGAAACACACAGTGAAATACATCTTCTGTGTAGAGTGTTCTGGGGGCAGCCCGCAAGTGTCGCCATGCTTCCAGCGCCAGTACATAGCTGTATGAGGGATGGATGGGACAGAAGCTGGTGGGTGATAAATGAAACCAGATGGGGAGAAAATGAGGAGCAGATCGAACCAGGTGGTGGTGGAAAAAGGGGAGGATGGGAAAGGTGAACAAGGGGAGAGGAAAACTAGGATATTATTGAGCCAGATGGCTTATTTCAATAGACTGGTAATTTCATTTCATATCTCTTGAGAACATAGAAAGAAGCCATTTGGACCATTCAGTTCTCTCCCAGATCACAAATTAATCCCATCCTCCACTGATTTTCCCTGTGATCTATTCTCCCCAGATTCCTATTAATTCTCTCACCTACCTACACAAAGGGTAATTAACAATTTACTATGACCAATTAACCACCAGCCTACCTGTGGTAGGAAACCAGGCACCTGGAGGAAACCCATGCAATCACAAAAACAACATAAGGCAGTATCAGTGGTTAGGACTGAACCCCAGCCACTTGAGCTAGGAGGCTACAGCTCTACTAACTGTGCCACTGTGCTGCTTATCATTATGGTTATCATTACTAAGAAAGTAAAATTGGCAGAAAAATCAATCACATTGTGTCACTGATGGACCAGGTGGGAATATTTTGTTTTATTTTCCAACCATAATATTGTCTTGGACAGTAAATTTCCTCCAGGATTCATGAGCAAGATGGAAAGTAATTAATGGGATCTGTAAAACTGAATGAGAGAATCCACTGAGGAACTAAGATAGAAACAAAACAAAAACATCTCTGAGTGGGATATTTCCTTGTTAGATGAATCAGAATAAATCACCTGGGTACAATTTATCAAAAGACATCCAAATGGAAACAATGTAAATTCACGTGAATGTCATGAATGTGTGCCTGAGAATAGTTACATGATGGCTTTTATTCTTAGATCTTTTATCCTTCTTTCTTTAACCATATGAAAACTGCTTTTAAAAGCCAGTCCATTACTTGAGACACCTTTGAGCAAAGATTTTCAAACCAGACCTTTCTCCCTGCCCCTTCCCACAATCCCTATGATGTCATAATATTAACTAAAAGTACAGAAAATGCTTGCATTCAATTTCAGGTGTGTCATGCTATTGGGATATCAGTCCATATGTGCCAATGCCATATGTTCCGTGTGAGTGAACCAGCATACCAATGCACTGAAGACTGGATTTCAGACATGGTCAGTTACATTTTAAATCAAGGCAAATCCACATGCTCCCCAGAGAGACTGACTAATTAATGAAACAATCAGGAGAGAGTTAAACAAACTGGTAGCTGTCAAAGGGACTAAAATCAAAATAAAGAGGAATGTGGTTATTCAAAATGTGGACTTGTGTTCTATTTTCTCAGTAATGAAATTGGCATGATTCAGGGCTGAAGTAAATTAAAATTAGCAACATAGAATCAAAGGATTGTTGCAGCAAAGGAAGAGGCCATTCAGCCCATTGTTTATGCTGGCTCTCAGCAAGGACTATTCACAAGGTGGATGCTGATAAAGAGAAAGTCCAAGAGTTTTAATGTCCATGATTTCTTAAAAACATGCAACACTGTTTCCTGAACAAAGTATTATGTTTTAAAATAAACACAATAATAAATTATTACATTTCTGTTAATGGGAGCTTACAATGCTCAAATTGACCACCACATTTCTTACATTATAAAAGCAATTGCAACTAAAAGCATATCATTGGCTGTAAAATGCTTTGGGGGCATTCAGAGCTCAGTAAAACTATTTTATATATACAAATATGTCCTTTCTCTCTGTGTATCTGATGAATGGTATTTGTTAAATAAAACTTAGACTAGCTGTGTGCACTTATTGTATATGATATTAACTAAGTGCAGGCACAGTAGTGTAGGGGTTAGCGTAACGCTATTACAGCACCAGTGACCCGGGTTCAATTCTGGCCATTGTCTGTAAGGAATTTGTATGTTCTCCCCGTGTCTGCGTGGGTTTCCTCTGGGTGCTCAGGTTTCCTCCCACATTCCAAAGATGTACGGGTTAGGAAGTTGTGGACATGCTATTTTGGCGCAGGAAGCGTGGCGACACTTGCAGGCTGCCCCCAGAACACTCTACGCAAAAGATGTATTTCACTGTGTGTTTCGATGTACATGTGACTAATAAAGATATCTTATCTTATGTTATCCAAGATGTTCCAAGAGAGTCAAAGGTAAGGTTAAAGTGATTCCACTTAGGTTCAGGAGGAACAAATATAAGAATATTTCAATCTGGTTGACAACTTAAAGTGATTTAGAGAAAAAAAAAGGAAGTTTTTTGTCTTTATGTGAATGAAACAAACTGGAGATAAAATGGAACCTATGGCTTCATGGTGGAAATTCTGGTTCAGCATGACTGATCAGCTTGAAGGGGTCTTTGTGGGGATTCAAACTGTATAAATTTTTCACCATTTAATCTTGTCTTGGCAAAACCCTCAGAACACAGATGTTCTCTTCCATATTTTCCTCAGCCAGTCTCAGGATAGTTGGTGAGCCCTTCAGTGGCAAAGCCACAGATAAATGCCACACATCGTAGTCAAATTCCTTTTTTCTTTGCTTTCTCTTTACTCTTTTTCACACTGCCACAGAGAGGCGAAGTTCTTTAATGTCAGAGGGTCACGATTTAATACAATACCATGGAGCTGTTGAATCAGGGCAATGGTTGTCAGGCTAGAAATAGTCATGTTTGTTATTTCATGGGCCTGAATCATACACAGGTTATTGACACCAGACTAATAATGCAGCCATGGAAATTTGCTAGCAAAATCCTTGATATAGATAGAGGCAAAACATCCAGAATTTAGAGAGGAACAACAAACTCGACAAGACATGGAGCAATCAAGTTCCATCCCAAATTCCAGGTCCATATCCCTGCTGATACCCTCATTTCTTTCTCTCTAATCACAGAATCTTTATCTACTTGATTTTTTTAATATCAACATCAATCCTAGAAATTAAAAGGATTAAGTTTTATAACTGGATAACCAGATCTGTTTTTCCAGTAGTTACTATTGTTACTATTATGTCTCTACTTGGCACTGTCTACCTCTGCCTGCTCCATTCCCTTTGTTTCTTGCTCTTTTTGCCTGTTTTGGGGTCTGCTATTCCTTCTTAACCTTTCAGCAAGAAATACCTGCTGTTCAAATGAATAACTTTTAAAAGTTTAAAAAATCTATTCAAATTCACCAAGCAGTTTATATTGTTAATTTTCAAACTACACCAACAGAAGTGGAATTGCAATCATGTTTTGACTTTTTCTGCTGAGAATATTTTTAAGAGTACAAGATTGAAGTTCAGAAATAAACTTATCCTTCATAAAGTCTTTGAATTTTCCCTTCAGAACTTCTTCAATTAATTTTGAAAGGAAAGCAGATAGTATTAGAATCTGCAGTTGGTGTTTCCACTTTATCTGGCAAATGCTATTGATTTATCCCCAGAAATTGTACATTGCACATGTTCCTGCAATAGTAATTGTTTTCAGATAATAGTCAGGAATTTAGTCATAACATTGAATTCCTATCTATATATTCAAGAGAGCTTCTCAGATGACTACTTCAATAGATGTAATGTAAAACACAAAGAACAACCTTATTGTCACATTCATTTTTTTTATTATGAAATAAACTTTTAATGTGATGCTTCATGTCTAAAATCTTATTTTGGATAGTTAGAAATTATAATTATAGAGAAAATCAGCCAATTTGAGTGGTTCCTATTCTCTTATATTATTGTATATTCTTCTTCCAAGTCATCTAAAATTGTTTATTTGAATAAGTTTTTCACTGGCAGTTTGCCAGCTACTTTCATTTCTTTAGATTTGTCCGTTGCTGTTCTTAATTTAGTGCTGCTTCACTTAGAGTAATTGTGACAGGAAACTATGCCAGGTAAGATGTACAGGAAGTGGCATGCCAAATGAACTCTGTATGTAAGACTTCTAATGTGTTATAACTTTGTAGCTTGATAGTTGTGTTGTTCAATTTAATTATGTACTAAGTTCGAAAAGTGCAAAGTGTATTTCAAGAACATGAAACTGTTTGTAATGGTTTCCTGGGGCAAATTTGAAAGGCATACCAGATTCTGCTTCATACTAGATTCTGCTCCACAAAAGAATAAACACTCAAGCAAAGACTTGCATCTTCATTTTATGCATTCAACATTAACAGTAATGGTTTTTTCCTGAACTTCCAGTCAATTCCTGAGAAAAATCTGCTTATATTATCTAGCTATAATCTCCACTGAAAATGGTTGCTCCATTTAAATATATGTATTTTTAGATTTGACAACTGGATGCTTTACCTTGTTTGTTTATAATTAGAATGGGTTCTTGCACTTAACTCTGTAATCAATCACTATTCCAACAAATTAAATTTGGTGCTTGATAAATTTATACATGAATTGAACAATCATTCAATGCATCCGATCACTTCCTATTCAGAATAATTTACAGAGCACTGGATGCACTTACACTTATAATCATGATCAAGCATAAATTGTTCACCAGTTATTCACCCTTCCTTTGCTCGGTACTCTCAATATTTTTAGTTCAACCTATTAGCCATTTATAACCACACAACTTTTTATAAATGCCACAGATTAATAATGAATTATGTTTAATGAAATCATTCAATGGATCAATGTTATCAATGAAATTTTATTGAAAATTAATTATTGTTTTTCTAGCAGACAATGGAAAATCTAAGACAATGAGTTTGTGTTATAAGTAAAAACATCCAAGTGACATAACAAGTGTTTGTAAGATTGCTTTTTGTTAGTGATTTGACTGGCATGTTTATCTTAACCATAAGTCTATATATCAAAACCACTGTGTTTTTCCCACCAGGCTCATATAATCAAAGGCCCAAGAAGGTTGATCTCATCACATACTTTGGCTTTCTAAATCACCTTCTGAGAACTCCTCTGAGTTCCTTGTTGAACAATTAGCCCCTGCTCCCCAGACCATCAGCAGTCTCAAATATGAAGTCACCCCAACCACTTCCCAGTAATCTTCTAAATTCCAAGGTCCCTAATTGATATGTTCTTCCCCCTAATATTGTGTCCTTATCCACCAGCCATTGCTACTTTCTGATAGTTTTTACAGCAGCAAAGCAGATGAAGCCTAGAACTTGAACCCTACAAAGCACCAAGTTCCGAAGGTCAGTCCATTTGTTGCTAGTTTCAAGTCCAGCCTACTTGTCAGAGTTGTAATATCTAGAGCCAGATTTCAACAAGGTGACCCTGGATTTAAGGACACTCAGTCTGAGGTTGACAAGCAGTCTTCAATGCACTGAGAAGATATATCTTGAAAGGTATCTGACCAGATTTAATGCACAGGGTCAATTATTTGACCTGACACCAATTTGGTTAAGAGATGTTCATTTTAATTATCCATTAAAAGTTAATACACACTAAAATACTAAATATTACAAACTAAAACAGTTATTAAGTTATATCACCCACCTCATAGGGGGCAGTAAGCCAGCAACATTTTTCAGGATCAAGTTCTGTGAATGGATTATGGCTGGCTGGTGAGAACAAAGGGAGAGGTTTTGCTCCAGCCAGCATGTGTTCCACTCTAATTAAAATCAAGTGATCAGACTTCCACCCACGTTTGAAGGCATCAGGTTGTGTTTCTTTATCAGTGCAAAAAAAAACTGATTCTTTTGCTAAATGTGCTCTCATGTGCTCTTATAACATACAATATGCCCCCGGGTTATGGGGAGGTGGCATTCCTCATAAACCATCTGTATCACAATTTTCCATAACGCAAACCCTTGACAAATATTGACAAAATTTCATTGCTTCTTTCCCATTTTGTGCCTATAGTCTTTTTTCCCCATTAGAGCAAATTATTATTTTGTATTTCAAAGTTTTTCGTAGAAATTTGTGAATTTGTGGGAGTGAATTTCCATTACCAAACTGCCATAACACGGAGGTACACAGTATGATCTTGTATAGGTGGCACCCAGTGCCTTTGCAAGTACTACTTCTGTGGCCGGTAATTTCATTTCACATGTTTTCTTACACTATGACACATCACCCTCTACATGGGCTTTGCGTACCCACCGGTAATCCATTCCTCCCTCCTCCACCCCAGCTCCACCAGGGTAAGGTGGAGAATGGGGGATGGGGGATAAGGTAGTGATGTGGAAGAGAACAATGACAGAATTTTCTCAGGAAATGTTAGCAGTTCCATGTAGATTTCTCCCATCAGTGTCAGTAAGTTTGGAATTTGACAGGAGTGCATGAATACAATAATTTTGAACTGCCAAGCAGTTGTTTGTTTCCATTATCCAGAATGTGCTTCACTACTCAGCTCCAACTGAGTCCCACAGAGACTCTGCCAGGTTGGACTTGGCACATGACCAACAAATCCTTGACTTCAATGGAGAGACGCAAGAAAATGTCAAAATAGAAGCAGGAACAGGCCACTTTGCCCCTCAGGCATCCCCTGCCATTCAATATGATCATGGCTGATTTGCCCCAGGCCTCATCTCCTCTTCTATGTCTTCTATGCTAATTCCCTACAGCCGTCAATTGCCTGATCATTCAAAGATTTATTTACTTCTTCTTTAAATGCTCCCAATATTTTAGCCTCCATAATCCCCTGTGTAGACAATTTCAGAGATTCACCGTCCTCTCCGAGAAGATCACCACTCTCTGCAAGAGAGGAACAGGTGTGATACGTTAAAGTAAATAATGAGTAGTCTACACTATTTTGAATTAATTTAATTGTTATTGCTTTTAGTGTTCTTAAGTATTTTAGCTATTTTATATTTATTTTAGTACCGCTTTTTTAATGCTTAGTAGATTGTTTAAAATCAATGATATTCTAAAGTTTTTGAATTTTTTTTGCAACACTCAAAAACTTCCATATGATTTCGACAGCTTTGACAGTCAGCTAAGCCATCAGTAAAGTTTCCTTCATCTTCTTTATGAACGGAATTAGGATTTATGCATGAAACTTACAGTTGAAGCACAGGGCCTTGCCAATGAGATATGAGTGATTTTCTCAAGGAAGCTGTGACAGGAACATTCACTAAAGTGAAGACTTAGTGTATAGATCAATAGTGAGCCTGGATGGATCCTTGGCGCTAGACAGTTTTGAGCTACTATTAATTTGAATATATGAAGATAATAATTCTCTCCAACTTAATTGTGCATCCTTTTGCATCTGATAGAGACACTCTCCACCCACTCAGTAGTCATGTTATCTCTTGGGAGAGTTGAGAAAGATGAGAGAGAAAATGGGAGAAGAGTGTCGAGGGGTGCGGGGGGGGGGCAGAGAGAGAGAGTGAGAGAGAGAGAGAAAGGAGGAGAGATAGAGAGAAAAGAGAGAGTGGGAGAATGGGAATGAGAGAGAGAGAGGTGAAAAGGCAGATATAAACTCAGTGAGTATGCATCCCAATTGTTGCAGGAAACAGGACCACAAATGAGTTGCAAGTTGAGAAAATGCTGTTCACTTCTATCCAGGCTTTTGCACTTTGTCCCTGAGGCAGACTGCAATGCAGGAAAAAACTAAATGCAGCTTCATATTTGCTCCAGAAAAGGGCAGCAATAGACTACAAATTGGGAGATGTTATTTACCTGATGGAGCCCTGAGGAGCCTGGAGCGGGTAAGCTTACGATCTGTCATCTACGGACAATGTCTTCTGTGATCTGCTGCAAGATTTGAGTTGTGGCTGCTAAGGGCAGAATATTTCATTAATCAGCTTCTTTATGAACTGAAGGTATCTGAAACATTTTTACTCAGAGAAGTTCAGGTATGTTCACTGAAGACCTGATATCAGTCTGTCAAGCTGCACAATGTCCTCCTCCTGCCTCTTCTCTCCTCTCCTGTCTCCTTTGCTACTCTCATTAGACAAATCAGAATAGCAGGAAAACTTCTTCGATGTCAACTGTTAACTGTCTCCCTCACTCTGTAGATGCTGCCTGACTTGTTGAGCATTTGCAACATTTTTTGTGTTTAAGTCTTAAGTCAGAAGTGAGTTTTTTTAAGTCAGGAAACAGCCCCAAACAAAAAAAGCCTATAAATTAGCTAGCAGCTGAACGGACAAAAGTTGCGGCATATATACGATCCATAAATAGCAGGGCTGAAGGGACCTTCCTGCCTCTTCACACCACGCATTTCTGACTGAGTTTCTCGCATGGCAAGACAAGCACTGTGGCAGACCACTGTCACTCAATGATGCTACAACAACATAAATATTTTACTGATCATTTAACAGAACACTGTTTACCTGTTAAAAAGACATCAATTGAGACATCCAGGGAATGGAATTCATTGAAATGTACTCAGATAAATTAGGATATAACATGTGAAGTTATCTGAATTTTAAGCATCATTCAACAGTACTAGTGAGATTATGCATGGATGACAAAACATAAAGAAACAAATAAAAAAAATTGACAATTTCAAACTAATGAGTAACCTAACCAGAAGCGTCAGTTGATGCTGATATTTTCCGACATGCCACTCCATCATGTTTGTCCCAGTGCAATCATTATTAGTTTCAAGATTCCAATTACCTGCTAGTAACGCAAGCATAACCAACACAAATGGCAATGACTTCTGTGCAACTCTTGATTTTAAGACAATGAAGCTTTGTCAGGTCTGATTGATCACATGTGTACATTGCTAGCTGTGGTCTGCTTGTGTAAGTGAGTCATGAATGCATGTGATGTAATGACATATTGTGCATGTGACATAAGAACAGGTGGTAATTAGTTGTTGGTCCTCAATGAATACTTAGCAGATGTTCTGAAGCTCCTGGTGTCTCCTACAGTTTATTTAATCCAGTACTCACCAGAGTATTTGTGCACAAACCACCTTCCAATGCATTACACAGGCAATGAAGGTTGTCAGAGAAACATATTGGTGTTAAATACACAAAAAAATAAATTGAAGAAGCTCTTTGTAGGATTGGTTATTGACAACATGGAATATAGAAGTCACGAAAAAAATCATCAGGAACCCCTAATGCAGAAGCTGAAGACAGAAACTGATTGGACCTCAAGACTGTAGTTGGGGAAGAGAAAACTACCAGGGACAGCAAAGTGTTTGATGACTGTTCAGTAGACAGGCATCTGGCATTCAGGCAATTAAAAGGAAGTAGTAGTCAGTGTTACTAGAGTAGAGAGAGAGCTAATAATTGGAAAAACACAGCAGAGCTGAACATAGGGCACTGTTTAGGTGGGAAGCAAGACTAGACAGTACCTCAAAAATAGACAGGATATATATTGGCAGCCTAAGAGTGTACAGTCACGCATGTGAATCCTTCACAGCATATTTGGAGAGAATAGAAAATTTCTTCACAGTAAATAACAGTTTGGAAAAAGAGAATCATATTGAAAACACACTAACATGGAATTCTCCCACAGGAACATATAAGAATACTATTCCACTGACAGATATTGGGTCTGAGATATATCATATGCTTATTAATCTGGTAGCCCTACAAAATCCAAAGATGTTTCATTCCCTGTGGTAGTGCAATAGTTGGAGGATTATTATGATCCACAGCCATTTGAAATAATAGAAAGTTACATTTGGACAAGGATCAAAAAAGCAGTAAAAACAATCAGTAAATCTACCGTTGCATTAAAGGATTTATCCAGACATTGCAACTTTGGTGAAACCTTAAATTGTACACTGCAGGATAGATTTGTGTGTGACTTAAAAGTCAAGTAGATTCAGTCCAAGCTGTCAGGAATGCAGAATCTGATGTTTGACCTAGCTTGCAAAATTTCAACCTCAATGGAAATATGCCAAGAATTCCATCCACCACAAGCACATATGGAATTGTAGCTTTACAGTCAAAAGGCATCAGCACAAGCTGAATTCCCCATACAAAGTCCCCATCATGTGGAAGAAGTTTTCATCGGGTTTTAGATGTTTCAGAAAGGACAGGGAGGGAGGCAAAAGAGGTGGGGGCATGGCACTGTTGATCAGGGATAACGTCACGGCTGCAGAAAAGGTGGACGTCATGGAGGGATTGTCTACGGAGTCTCTGTGGGTGGAGGTTAGGAACAGGAAGGGGTCAATAACTTTACTGGGTGTTTTTCATAGGCCGCCCAATAGTAACAGGGATATCGAGGAGCAGATAGGGAAACAGATCCTGGAAAGGTGTGATAATAACAGAGTTGTCATGATGGGAGATTTTAATTTTCCAAATATCGATTGGCATCCCCCTAGAGCAAGGGGTTTAGATGGGGTGAAGTTTGTTAGGTGTGTTCAGGAAGGTTTCTTTACACAATATGTAGATAAGCCTACAAGAGAAGAGACTGTACTTGATCTGGTATTGGGAAATGATCATAATTCTATCTCCTTTACAATAGCATTGGAGAGAGATAGGAACAGACAAGTTAGAAAAGCGTTTAATTGGAGTAAGGGGAATTATGAGGCTCTCAGGCAGGAAATTGGAAGCTTAAATTGGGAACAGATGTTCTCAGGGAAAAGTACAGAAGAAATGTGGCAAATGTTCAGGGGATATTTGTGTGGAGTTCTGTATAGGTATGTTCCAATGAGACAGGGAAGTTATGATAGGGTACAGGAACCGTGGTGTACAAAGGATGTAATAAATCTAGTCAAGAAGAAAAGAAAAGCTTGCAAAAGGTTCATGTTAGGTAATGTTAGAGATCTGGAAGAGTATAAGGCTAACAGGAAAGAGCTTAAGAAGGAAATTAGGAGAGCCAGAAGGGGCCATGAGAAGGCCTTGGTGGGCAGGATTAAGGAAAACCCCAAGGCATTCTACAAGTATGTGAATAGCAAGAGGATAAGACATGAAAGAATAGGACCTATCAAGTGTAACAGTGAGAAAGTGTGTATGGATCCAGAGGAAATAGCAGAGGTACTTAATAAATACTTTACTTCAGTACTCACTATGGAAAAGGATCTTAGTGATTGTAGTGATGACTTGCAGCAGACTGAAAAGCTTGAGCATGTAGATATTAAGGAAGTGTATATAGATTTCAGCAAGGCATTTGATAAAGTACCCCATGAAAAGCTTATTGAGAAAGTAAGGAGGCATGGGATCCAAGGGAACATTGCTTTGTGGATCCAGAACTGGCTGGCCCACAGGAGGCAAAGAGTGGTCATTGAAGGGTCGTATTCTGCGTGGAGGTCAGTGACTCTTTGTGATTTTTATAAACGGCCTGGATGAAGAAGTGGAGGGATGGGTTAGTAAGTTTGCTGATGACACAAAGGTTGGAGGTGTTGTGGATAGTGTGGAGGGCTGTCAGAGGTTACAGCAGGACATAGATAGGATGCAAAACTGAGCTGAGAAGTGGCAGATGGAGTTCAACCCAGATAAGTGTGAAGTGGTTCATTTTGGTAGGTCAAATATGATGGCAGAATATAGTTTTAATGGTAAGACTCTTGGCAGTGTGGAGGATCAGAGGGATCTTGGGGTCCGAGTTCATAGGACGCTCAAAGCAGCTGCACAGGTTGACTCTGTGGTTAAGAAGGCATACTGTGTATTGTCCTTCATCGATCGTGGAGTTGAATTTAGGAGCCAGGAGGTAATGTTGCAGCTATATAGGACCCTGGTCGGACCCCACTTGAAGTACTGTGCTCAGTTCTGGTCGCCTCACTACGGGAAGGATGTGGAAACCATGGAGGGGGTGCAGGGGAGATTTATGGGGATGTTGCCTGGATTGGGGAGCATACCTTATAAGTGAATTCGGCCTTTTCTCCTTGGAGTGATGGAAGATGAGGGGTGACCTGACAGAGGTGTATGGGATGATGAGAGGCATTGATCATGTGGATGGTCAGAAGCTCTTTCCCAGGGCTGAAATGGTTGCCACAAGAGGACACAGATTTAAGGTGCTGGGGAGTAGGTACAGAGGAGATGTCAGGGGTAGGTTTTTCACTCAGAGGGTGGTGGGTGCGTGGAATGGACCACCGGCAACAGTGCTGGAGGCGGATATGATAGGGTCTCTTAAGAGACTTTTGGATAGGTACGTGGAGCTTAGGGGGCTATGGGTAAGCCTAGTAATTTCTAAAGTAGGGACATGTTCGGCACAACTTTGTGGGCCAAAGGGCCTCTATGTGCTGTAGGTTTTTCTGTTTCTATTAGTATCTATTAGAAATATATTTTCCTCTATTGATATTTCACAGATCCTATCAGCCATTTTACAACCAAAATTATTGATTCCAACCATGTGACTTCTGGAATGCAGGGATTCCAACTTGTTATCCCAGTATGACTACATGATTGGTCTTCCAAACAAAATGTTTTTGTTTTATGGCTGCTTTATCCAAGCTACCACACAAAGATTCTGATGTAGGTAGTGAGAGCACAACCTATCGCTTATAACTAGTGACTCTCTAGTCACATCTACAGAAATTTCTGAGACAGCACAGAAAGACACTCTCTGAAAAGAGACTTTGAATACCCGCTCAAAGAACACAAGAAAAGGTTGGACTGATTCAGGTGAGAGTCCAAATTTGGACAGGCAATCATTCAAGCTGTCTACTGGCCAAGGATGCCTGAAATGGAGACATAGAATCGTCATCCCCAATGTCTTGAAGAGACTAGCTTTAGATAAATTACACACAGTACAAACTGCACTGTAAATATGAAAGCTATTGCTAGAAGCTTCTTATCTGGCCATTTACTGACCAAGATCTAGGAGGTTTATAGTCAACATGCACAGCTTGTCCAGAGAGCAGAACAAGGCCACCAAATGTGGAGGCCGCCAATTCAACCACCTCAGTGAGTCCATGTTGATATTTTGCTAGAAACCCAAGCATAATTATTTTGTCCTCAAAGTTTTCAAACTGAATCCAAGTTCAATATATGGGATTATGCACAACAGCAGAATGTACAATCAAGGAGTCAAACCCAATATTATCATCTCATGGTATAACTGAAAAATTAGTATCGACCTACAGAGCTCAATTCAAGTCATATCTCTTTGAACGCTGCAAGAGGAGAAATAGTATCAAACATATATAAATTTCCCCATATCATCCACAGCGGTACACCCAAAAGATCCATATACACTCTCACAGAAGTTTGGAAGAGACAAGTTTGTTCGAGGCTAACCAGGCATCATCATTTAACTGATTGTCTATTTCAGTATTGTACAATGCCACACTCCACCAGGGTTCACTCCAGCAGAGATACACTAAAGACTTCAAACATCTTCTCAAGTTTACTACAGCTCAGCTTGGAGAAGACAGTGGAGGGGCAGCAGTTGAAACTAAAGCAAAATCATGATTCTCGAGGAGGTAAAGAAATGCAGTTTAACCAAAGTGGAAAAGTAATCAACAAACAAGTACAACATGCATAAGTGGGACATTGGGGGAGATCGTACAAGTCTACAAACAATATCTTGTCTGAATTGAAGCAAAAGTGATAAGTGTTTATATTGACTAAATGATTCCATGAAAGATTCCAGCAAAGATTGGAGAAACAAGTAGTGATGAATGTATTGCAGAAGTCAACACAGAATCAACCACAAGTCAACAATGCATTAAGACAGGGGTCACACATTCTTCAAAAACGTAAAACTACATTGCCAGAGACCCACATACAGTTCAGGTAAAGCATCTTGAGAAAGTCATTTACCATCCTGAGCCTGTAATCTCTGTACTTACGTGAAACACTCTTTCAAATTGATAAAGCAGCATGATATACATGTAAATATGTAAATGAGTCATGCATGCATGTGACATAATGATGCATCTTACATGTGATCTAAGTGCAGGTGATAATTAGTTTTAGCATTCAATGAACAGTTGGCACTTGTCCTGAAACTCTGGTCTCTCTTAAGGTTTATTAATACACTACCCACCACTCTACAGTAGTTGCACACAGACCTCCTTCCAATACACTATATTGTTTTTATCCTAAAATCAGAGGCAGAAAATTCATTACCTACCAACACCTTTGATCACAAGTCCATCAGGCAGTGGTCAGCACGGAACATCCTACAGACACTGCAGGAGAAGGACTTGATGGATACTGTGGGGTGGTTCCCTGAGCAGACTGTCCAGACAATCTGGCAGAATGCCTCATCGCCTGAACTCACCAACAAGCACCAAGACCTTGCTTGGCTGGCGGTGAGAGGTGCCCTCCCAGTCAGATCCTTCCTGCATGGTCAGAACATCACTCCCAGTGCACGCTGCCCCTGGGAGGACTGTGCTGGGGACGAGACAGTCACCCACCTCTTTGCGGGCTGTGGGTTTGCGAGGAGGGTGTGGCGAACGATGCAAGGGTCCTTGTCACATTTCATCCCCAGCAGCTGTGTAACAGAGGATTATCTGATCTACGGGCTGTTCCCGGGGACACACACACAGACGGACATCAACTGCTGCTGGAAGGTCATCAACTTGGTGAAAGACGCCCTTTGGTCTGCCCAAAACTTGTTGGTCTCCCAGCACTGCGAGATGTCCGTAGGGGAATGTTGCCGACTGGCACATTCCAGGCTGCAGGAGTGCGTGCTGAGGGACGCACTGAAGCTGGGCGCAGCCAACGCAAGGGCTCGGTGGGGAAGTACTAAAGTTTAGGGTTCTTCTGCCACTGGAGAGGGAGGGGTGGGGTCAGGCGAGAAAGCCCCTTAAATATTGTAAATACGGGATTGGGTAACCCCCCCCAGGGAGCCACATGAGTGGCATCGGTGCTGTGTTTTTTATATAAAAAGGTAACACTAATGATGGATCTCTACACGAATGTAAAGGTTTGCACTGTTTTATTGTTGTATATAGTTTGTTTTTTATGATGAATAAAGTTTATTTTGGAATAAAAAAAAGATTCTTGTTTTCTCCCTTGAGAACATGCCAAATGGCAATCTGCTACTTTGCAGAGGATTCCCAACTTCTGGGCAATATATAATTAACTGAATAACTCTAGAATGGGAGATATACTGTATATGTTAACTAATATCATCACACAAGTCAACAATTGTATATATATCACATCAAAGCAAACCCTGTCACATGAAGGGACAGGACAGGTAGGGAATGTTAACGTCTACCCCCCTTTTTACCACTAGCCCCATTTGGACCACTTAGTAGTTGCTGAATGATGATTTCAATAGCTGTTAAATAATTACATTTTTTATTTTTATGTAGCTGAATGAACAAAAGGCATCAGAGAAGAATGGTGCAGTGATTAAAAACTTACTAACAAAACACCGGCATAACTACTTATGTAAAAGATTGGTTATAAGAATAAGCATAATGAAAAGGTGATCAAATAATCTGTACAGATCAATGAAGGTTTGAGCCCTGATGAGAGCACAGATGAATAATCTGCAGGATTCAACTACTCTGGGATAATGATGGACATTGAAATCGTTCAGACAGATTTGGTGATCATGCTTAATAACATTGTGAGAGTGGGAAAATGCAGGTTTCCTTTGTTCCTTGAACTTGTTGACCTCTATCGAACAACTCACAGAACTCGTTAGAATGAAAGTGAACCTCTCCTTGGCTATAGGGGCGAACAGAGCAAACGCCATTTATTTTCCAATGTCATTTTGTAGCTGTGTAAGATCTGTGTAGAATTGTAGCAAAAATATAAGGATATAAGAGAAGAGAAGCAGGCTTGGCCCCTCAAGCCTGCTCTTCAATATGATCATGGTTGATCTGCTCTGGGCCTCATCTCCTCTTCTATGCCAGTGCCCCATAGCCCTCAATTCACTGATCTTTCAAAAAATTATCTGCTTCCTCTTTAAACACCCACAATGATGTAGCCTCCACAAGCCTCCAATGTAGAGAATTCTAAAGGTTCAGAATTCCCTGCTATAGCAACATACTTTTTTAATAATGTTCCTAGCATGGCAATGGCAGCATTGTGAAATAAAGACACAAAGTGCCGGAAATACTCTGCAGGTCAGGCAGCATCCAAAAGTGAAGAACTGCAGATACTAGACATGTGAAATAAAAATCAAAGGTGCTGCAGATGCAATATTTTCAGTATCTGCAGTTTTTTTTGCTTTCCAATGGTAGACTTCTCTCATCATTAAATTAAAATATGCCAAAAACAGTTTGCAGTGTCCTGGATATATATGGAAAGAAAATATGATGGTGTACCACTCGGTACGCCAGTCTCTGAAACACACTATAATATATTGCATTCCAATTCATCAGAGAAAAGCCAGCAGCTGGCACTAACCAATAGGGCTATATAGAAAGTGTGTTATAAAAATACCAAAGGTTCACTAAAATTTTTCACATTACTGTTTAAAGAAAGCATTTGGTAACCGAAACCATGGAACTGCAGTGGAAATTCTGCTGAGGTTTAAAGTTACAGCACTAGTTTTTTTAATTACATTTATAGAATTTTTAATCACAGGAGTGCAGTTTCATTTCCAGACAACAAGAAAGTGCAAGGTCAACCATAGTAACTTATTCAGACCAATAAAACTGAGAGTGGGAATTAGACCAATATTTTGTCCTTACCTATATCTATTAATTAGTCATGTAACTTACTGTCTTATTGATTGTAGCCAGGACTTGATTGAGAAGCCTCAACTCTGGCACCTTTTTTTTTATAGTATTCTCCACTTCTTCCTCTAATACCTCATGGTCACTCCAAGTGCTAGTTCTGTTTACTGTGTGATCTTCTTCTATGCATGGCTATTTGATCAGTGGCGATAAAGCAATCAGATGTTGGAATTACTCATCAGGAGTGGCAAAACCTGTGAAAAGAGAAACAGACAACGTTTCAGGGAAATTATCTTTCTTCGTTTTGCTTTTCATAGAGTCATACAGCAGGGAAACAGGCCCTTCACCCCATTGAGTCTGCTGACCATCAAGCATCTCATTTTATTCTCCCCACATTCCCGTTAACTCTCCCCAGTTTCTCCTACACACCAGGGCCATTTACAGTCACCAATGAACACAATGACCCACACATCTTTGGGATGTGGGAGGAAAATGAATGATCTGGGGGAAACCACAAGGTGCAAACTCCATCCAGATAGCACCAGAGGTCAGGATTGATTCCAAGTCACGAGCTGGGAGGCAGCAGCACTACCAGCTGCATCATTGCTGCACCCCAATATTTAATCGTTGTGCTGCGGAACCCACTCTGTTTTCAGAGGAGGCCACGTGGACAAACGTTACGTCACCGCTAAAGGACCTACTAGGTCAACATAAACCATAGCCTGACTGACATAGCTGCAATAGCAGCTGCAGTTTCTTCCCCTTTTCCATGGGTAGCAAATGGCTGCTTCTTCCCTGCCCCAATCTCAAATAGCTGATGCTGGATCAGGGTTTCCAAAGAAAGTTAAACCCAAGTCTTGCATACTTCAATCTCCAGTACAGTTTGCTATGCTGCAATTAACCGAGATTTGCACTGTTCAGTAGAGATTTTGTCTCTTGTCCGAAGACTATTAAACACTTCCAATAAGATCCTTGAGATTTGAACCACATTTTTGAGCAATATTTAAGGTCTTCTGTTGCCCCAGCAGATATCTAAGGATTTGTCATGCCACATGATGGAAAGGCACACTAACTTTTCTTAAGGTTGTTCTTCTGTCAACCTTTGGTTGAAGGTCAACCTTATTCTTATGGCAAATCTTCAGCCAGGTACAGCACAATATTCTGCAATCAGTGGACTGAAGTAAGCTCTGTGTATTGCATTAGCTTTGCTGCTATATGTTGTACTTGGCAATTCCTGAATAAGGTTGCTCTTGATTTGACCTCTATGCCAATAACCTGAAGCTGCTGTTGGGATGTTAACACTTGATCAAGTATGACCCTTAAATATTTCAGGTCAGTTCATGGTTAATAGTTTATTCACACAATCTGAGTTAAGCTTTGGAGGTTTCTCATTTCCTTAGTCACTATTTGTATCTTTATTTGAAACAGCTTATTTTTCAAACATCCTCATATATATTTCAACCTCAGGCGTATTTTGTTAATCGGCAAGCATTCCATGATTATTTACTTGTCGGCAGGATTTGTGCCTGAGTACCTCCTGTTCTCATAGATAAATGGCTCAGAAAGGATTTTACTTACCTCCCCTTCACAGTAATCTTACTCATTTCTAATCCTAATTTGGGCCAGGCAGGGACCTCTTGAATTCTTATTTTTATATTATTTAATTATCTTGATCCAAATATCTTCAATATCTCCAACAATATTTTTTTTAACTTTTATCTCTTTTATCACAAATTGTTCTTTCAGATGTCTACCCATCAGCTTCTTATACATTTCCCATTCCTTAGGTTACCAGCTTTATAGAACTTTCTGTCCCTCTTTGATATTTCTGTTCTTTCCACTTTTTCTTCATTTGGTTGTCTTCTTCCGTAAGCGGGACTCTCGGTGCGAGAAGTGGGAGCCATATAAAGAGGTGAGTGTCAGGACCCAGTTCTTTTCCAGGTATTTCCAGACAATTTCAGAGGCACAGCTGCGGATTGTTAAGTGTTAACTGAATGGGAAATTAGCCAATTGGCAAAAATCAATAAAAAGAAGGTAGACTCAAGCAGAGTGGCAATTAGGATTGGAGCAGTATTAGTGTAGGGAAGCTGAGGCTTTGGTGAGAAGAGGCTAAGATATGTTTCTGGTAAATCTCTTTCTTTGTCTGTTAGTGGTGCCTAGCTAAAGTAGTGACAATGGATCCAAGGTCAGTGGTATGTTCTTCCTGCCAGATGTGGGAGGTCTCAAGTCTCTCTGATAGCTATGTCTGTGGGAGGTGCATCCAGCTGCAGCTCCTTTCAGACAGTGTTAGGGAACTGAAACTGCAGCTGGATGACCTTTGACTTGTATGGGAGAATGAGGAGGTGATAGATAAAAGCTACTGGGAGGTAGGTAGCTGGGTGACTGTCAGGAGAAGGGACTTTAGATACTGTTTGAGGGGTGGGAATGACTTACTAGTGGAAACCTGCAGTAGTCAGGTTGCTGGCTCTGAGTCTGGCTCTGGCTCAGAAGGGAAGGGGGAGAAGAGGAGTGCTATAGTGATAGGGGCCTCTATAGTTAAGGGAGCAGACAGGAGATTCTGTGGATGTGAAAAAGACTCCCAGATGGTATGTTGCTTCCTAGGTACCAGGGTCAGGGACATCTCAGATTGGGCCCACAGCATTCTAAAGGGGGAGGGTGAGCAGCCAGAAGTCATGGTGCACATTGGTACCAATGATGTAGGCAGGAAAAAAGATGAGGTCCTGAAAAGTGAATATGGGGAACTAAGTAGGAAGCTGAAAAGCAGGACCTCAAGGGTAGTAATCTCTGGATTGCTGCTTGTGCCATGTGCCAGTAAGGGTAAGAATAGGTTAATTTGGCAGTTGAATGTGTGGCTGAGAAACTGGTGCAAGGGGCAGGGTTTCAGATTTGTGGATCATTGGGATCTCTTCTAGGGAAGGCATAACCTGTACAGAAGGGATGGGTTACACCTGAACTGGAGGGGGATCAATATCCTTGTGGGCAGGTTTGCTAGAGCTGTTGTGGGGAGTTTAAACCAGTTTGTCAGGGAGATGGGAACCTGAGTGATAAATCAGGATTGGGTAGTTGGTGTACAGGTTGATGCAGCGTGTAGAGAGACTGTGAGGAAGGATAAGCAGTTGACAGGGCAAACTTGCAGTCAGCTAGATGGGTTGAAATGTGTCTATTTTAATGCAAGAAGTATCAGAAGCAAGGGTGATGAACTTAGAGCATGGGTCAGTACATGGAACTACAATGTTGTGGCCTTTACAGAGACTTGGCTGGCACAAGGGCAGGAATAGCTGCTGGATGTTCCAGAGTTCAGATGTTTCAAAAGGGACAAGGGTGGAGGTAAGATGGGGAGTGGCATTGCTAATTAGGGATAGTATCACAGCTGTAGAAAGGGAAGATGTCCTGGAAGGATCATCTACTGAATCAGTGTGGGTGGTGGTCAGAAACTGGAAGGGAGTAATCACTCTACTGGGAGTATTCTATAGACTCCAAATAGCAACAAGAGACACTGAGGAACAGATTGAGAGGCAGATTTTGGAAAGGTGCAAAAATAATAGACTTGTTGTCATGGGTGACTTCAACTTCCCTAATATTGATTGGCACCTTCTTATGGCAAAAGGTTTGGATGGGGAAGAATTTGTTAGGTGTCTAGGAAGGATTCCTGACACAGTATGTAGACAGTCTGACTAGAGGAAAGGCCATTCTGGATCTGGTACTAGTTGATGAACCTGGTCAGGGTGACGAGAGATGTGGAAATATCTAGTGAAAAAGAAGAAAGAAGATTAAGGTTTAGGAAGCAAGGATCAGACAGGGCTCGAGTTGCAAGGTAGCCAGGAAGGAGCCTAAGAACAGACTTGGGTGAGCTAGAAGGGGGCATGAGAAGGTCTTGGTAAGTAGGATTAAGGAAAACCCCAAGATGTTCTACTTGTATGTGAAGAACAGGAGGATGACTCGAGCGAGGGTAGGACTAATTAGGGATGGAGGAGGAAACGAGTGCCTGGAGTCAGAGGAGGTAGGGGAGGTCCTTGATGAATACTTTGCTTCAGTATTCACCAGTAAGAGAGACTTTGATGTTTGTGAGGATAGTGTAAAACAGGCTGATAAGCTAGAACATCTTGATGTTACAGCACATCCTCAACTTTTGAAAAACATTGGAATGGATAACTCCCAGGGGCTGGACAGGATGTATCCCAGGATACTATGGGAAGCAATTTCTGAGCCCTTGGCGATGATCTTTGCATCCTCACTGGCCACAGGAGTAGTAGTGGATGATTGGAGGGTGGCAAATGTTATTCCTTTGTTCAGGTAAGGGAGTAGGGATAACCCTGGGAATTGTAGACCAGTGAGTCTTCAGTGATGGGAAAACTATTGGAAAAGATCCTTGGATAGGATTTGTGAGCATTTGGAGAAGCATAATCTGATTGGGGATAGTCAGCATAGCTTTGTGGGGCAGGTCATGCCTCAAGCCTGATTGCATTCTTTGAGGATGTGACAAAACACATTTGAGGGTAGAGCAGTGGATGTGGTGTACATGGACTTTAAGGCATTTGATAATGTTCCCCATGATAGGCTCATTCAGAAGGTCGGGAGGCATGGGATCTAGGGAATCTTGGCTATGTGAATTCAGAATTCTCTTGCCCATAAGGTAGAGGGTGGTTGCAGATGGAGCATATTGTCTGGAGGTCAGTGACTAGTGGTGTTCTAGGTCCCCTGCTCTTTGATTTTTTTATAAACTACTTGGATGATGATGTGGAGGGGTGGGTTAGTAAGTTTGCAGATGACACAAAGGTTGGTGTTGTGGATAGTGTAGAAGGCTGAGGGTTACAATGGAACACTGACAGGATGCAGAGCTGGGCTGAGAAGTGGCAGATGGTGTTCAACCTAGAAAAGTGTGAAGTGATTCACTTTAGTCGAATTATAAGGCAGAATACAGGGTTAATGGCAGGATTTTTAGCAGTGTGGAGGACAGAGGGATCTTCAGGTCCAAGTCCATAGATCCCTCAAGCTTGCCATGCAAGTTGATAGTTGTTAAGGTGTATGGTGTGTTGGCCTTCATTTGTTGGGGGATTGAGTTCAAAAGCTGCAAGGTAATGTTGCAGCTTTATAAAACCCTGGTTAGACCACACTTAGAATATTGTGCTCAGTTCTGGTCACTTCACTAGAGGTGTGGAAGCTTCAGAAAGGGTGCAGAGGAGATTTACCAGGATGCTACCTGGATTGGAGAAAATGTCTGAGGATAGGCTGATCAAGCTAGGGCTTTTCTCTTTGGAGTGAAGGAGGATGAGAATTGACCTAAGAGGTGTACAAGATGAGGCATAGATTGAATGGACAACCAGAGACTTTTTCCCAGGGTGGAAATGGCTAACATGAGGGGGCATAAATGGAGGAAAGTAAAGGGGATATCAGAGGCAAGTCCTTTTTTAGTGGTGGGTGTGTGGCACATTGTGGTCAAGGCAGATACATTAGGGACACTTAAGAGACTCTTAAGAAAAGATGATAGAAAAATGGAGTATGTGGGAGGGAATGGTTAGATTGATCTAAGAGTAGGTTAAAAAGTTGGCACAACATGGGCCAAAGGGCCTGTACTGTAATGTTCTATAATCAGTCTGGTTTATGCAGAGCAGCCATTAACTTCCAGGATTTAATCATATTTGAGAATTACTGCTTTTGATGGAGTGCAAAACTATGATATCCAGCTAATGATTAAATAATTGAAAAATTATTCAACTTTCTTGTGCAATTTTAAATAGAATTTATTACCTGGGAATACTTATTAGCAAACTTGAAATGAAGGGGCATGAAATGAAGGTAAGAATAATGATTTAAAGTGAAGTGGTAATATACTGCAGATGCAGGCAACTCAAAAGTAAACAGAAAATGCTGGAAATACTCAGCAAGTCAAATAGTATCTGTGGGGAAACAACATCTGTCTCAGGTCAATGACCTTCTAACAGAACTTGAAGTTCAAGACAAAATGGTTTTTGTTGCAGAGGGAGTAGAGGAGAGAATAAAACAGTCTGTGATTGGGTGGAAGGCAGGAGAGACTGAATAACCAAAGCAGTAGAGCAGGCAAAAAGAGGGTGATAAAGGCTGGTGAATGAAAGAATGGAGGAAGGGTAAATAAAATTACAATTGTGAAATTAGCAGCAAGACTTAGCCCTTCAACCTCCTGATTTCCTAGCTAATTTGTAACAGTTTTCTCCATATCAAGCATATCTCCATATCATTGTACCCATACCTCACTGTACTTGTGCACATGACAATAAACTTTAAGAGATAATACTGGGCAGCAGTGATGATGCAGATAGTGCAGCTGTCTCTCAGCTCCAGCAACCCGGGTTTGATGATGATCTCTGGAGTTTACACATTCTTTGTGACAGAACAGGTTTCTGCTGGGGGCTCCACTTTCCAAATTCAAAGAACAGTTGGTTGTTGGGTTAATTGACTGCTGGAAATTGCCCCTAGTGTAGGAGACTGGTGGGAACACTGGTGTTAATGGACATCTGTGAAAGTGTTACAGGGAAATAAGAGATCAACAATGTATTTGATCAATGCATATTCAATCACACTTAATTCTAGATCAACTTTTGACAGCTGAGTTTAGGAGTCATTTCAAATTCACAACCTGAATATTCAATCATGCAACACCATTTTGGACTGAGAAATAAAGTATTTAACATGACTTGCTCCCTTCTAGTATCTGCCAGAGAAGTACTATATTTTATGTGGCTGAACGTTCACTGGAGTTGCACAGGGTCTGCCTGTCATGCTGCTGCAAGTAAGTTTTTCATTGCACCTGTGCATACATGTACTTGTGCATATGACAATGAACTTGACTTTGCCTTTGAGTAATATTTCATTCCTGGATTAATTCCAATTTAGCCAAAGGGCCTAATAGGCCTAGTGTACAAACAAACCTGCAACCTAGTGCTGGTTTCAGGCCCTCATCTGCCATGTGCAGGCAGCTCTGCTTTAAGTCACAACAGTGAAAGCAGAAATATTCCAACAGATTAATCATAGGGTCAGAATGGAAATGTTATCATCTACCACCCTCTTTATAGACATCTGACAAATCCTCTAGCATGCAATGAAATGTGCAATATGTACATCATATGTAATCTGTCAATGAACAATAATTACACCTTTAATGCTGGTGCACTTTAAAAGTTGTTTTGTGTGACTGTTTCTGGTGTTGTAATTGCTGTTTGGAGACAAAGTTCCAGGAGAAAGAAAGCAATAATAAGGATGCCAGCTAGTTATGTAAGCTGCGTCATGATTTAAGGATCTTTGCTAGTAATTTAAATTGAATTATCTCTGGTATCTTAGTGAATAATTTAGACAGTGCTTAAAGTGCTGGCTGAGGGAGTTATGAAATTAGATGCTGTGCCTGAATTGGCATACTGAACACTAGGTGTGATCCCTCTCAATTGAGATGATACATAAATGTGAGCTACATGATTCAATTAAGATGGTGCAGGATGAAGCAAAGCTGACTGAGCTGGTGGATTTCCAAGCAAGTAACTGGTCCAAAGAAGAGTAGAAGGAAGACCAAATACTGGGCAGCACAGTGATGCTGCAGGTAGTGCAGCTGTCTTGCAGCTCCAGTGATCCATGTTCGATGGTGACCTCTGGAGTTGTCACATTCTTTGTGACAGCACAGGTTTCCTCTGGGCACTCCATTTCCCTTCCATATCCCAAAAACATGATGGTGGTTAGGTTAATTGACTGCTGTAAATTACCCCAAGTAGAGGAGACTTTGGGGGGGGGGGGGGGGGAGATCTTACAGTGAAATAAGAGGGGGAATTGGATTGTCCTGAGAGATGCCATTGACTTGATGGGCTAAATTGCCTCAATGAGAAAATATTAAATGAGCTGGAGATACTAAAGAAAACAAATGGGAAAGAAAGTGCTTGATTTAGATTGGAAAATCATTTCTACAAACAGAAATGAAGTGGACATCAAAAGTCTATGGAGTGGAGAAAGAGTTGTGCAGGGACAGGCTGTGTGAAATTCAGAACTTCAGTTCAACATTATGTACCCAGTGCTAAATGAGGTCCATCCTGTGAGGAGGAACACCCACCAGATGTATTTATGCCCCAAGATGTTGGTGCAAGGACACTTGATTGAAACAAAACTATGACATCCATCAATCTTGAGGTGCTGCAGTTTGTGCTGTGATATCTAACAATACCAACCTAAAGGCTGCTGAGAAATGCTTTTTGAAGTTATTGAGCCCAAAGATTCATGAAAAATCTGAAATGGATTTTATCATAGTATCCAGGAAAAACATCACGCCAGTATGAGGAAATAGTACAATACATAAGATGTGATTGATAAAGACACTAGGAAGATAAATTTAACAGAAGCAATCACTTTGTCCACTTAGCTCAAAGATGAATGTGCTGACGACTTTCATTGAACAGAGACATCAGAAAGGGTATATTGTCCAGTCCTACAGGAGAAGAAAAAGCTATGGTAAATCCACCAAAGTATGTTCCAATAATTCTCAAGGTGAAAATGCAAGTTCAAACCAAGGCAGATAACAATCTCAGTGGACAAGCCTACCTGGATATCTAGCTTGATGTGTTTAGAAAAATCAGCAACAAGCTAGGAACTAGGCTAGACCCAAGAGAACTGGTGCCAAATGAGGTCAACTCTGGGAAAGGAACTCTAATGACAGAAGATGTTTTGCCAGATCTGGGGGTAGCAAAATTTTCAGTGTTAAATGCAAAGAGCTTGTATGCACACCTTCAACATGCCATTCAGTAAATGTTTCAGAAGAATGCCATTAGGAATCAACAGAGCACCAGCAAGGATTAGATATTGCACGTTAAGGTCACAGTAGGTAAAGACTACCAGGTAAGATAGTTTTGGAGGAGAAGAAACAGTAAAAGAGAAGGAGTTGGACAATGACTGAAAGTGGAGGAACCTGATGAGCAGATCCAGAGAAGAGGAACTGAAATAGCAAAAAAGTGAAATTCAAAATAAATAAAATCTTTAGTCACTAGGTGGTTTAAAGCTAATTCTAGAAAAGGAGATCCTGATCTAACAGGATGTGGCAAAACTAGAATTTTTTTTTTACTGGGGTTCAACAACCATCAGAGCAAGTTCCTGTCCATCAGATGTGAGCCACACAGCATCTTGACTAAGGGTGTGGCATGGTCTTAGTTGGATAATTATGAACTGATCAAACAAATCAAGGAGACAGTTACAGTTGAATCTGTTACAATATTTTGATAAGGAGCCAACATTAGAAGTGGACTCCTCAGGTTAAGGCCTTAGAGCAACATTCAGAAGGGCCAGACATTAGCATAGATAATGGATATGGAGGTGGATATTGCACAAGGGGAGAAGTAGCTTCTTGCTGTGATATATGGAATGAGAAGTTTCACCAGCACAAATATAGGGGAACTGTATATATTGCTATTAAGCCCTTCCATATAGCACTGATGAGATGGCAGACAATACTTCCATGAATACAGACAATTACAATGATTCAGTACTATCCAGTCATAGACATATATGTAGCTATCATGCTCAGTTAGACCTATCTCAAAAAAAAGATGCAGGGAATACTGTGCTTGAGACAATGAACATGCTGGGACATAATCTAAACAGAATTATTGATGCAGGAGATTGAGGATGTTACCAGAGAGGGTAATATGATGCAGCACTTGAATTTAGTGATTCAGACAGGATGGAAAGAAGACCCATGTTGAGCCTGTTCTCAGACCACACCCACATGCAAGATCAACGGGGCACTCATGGACCTGATTCTGAGGCAAAGGGGAAATTGTTCCCAAGCTGTGAAGGAATGATGTAATACATCATATTCACTCTTCACACCTGGGAGTGAATAGTTGCCTCTGCAGACCAGGAGGAAGTTCTGGCCAGGGATGAACAGGATGGTCAGGAATTGTGTATGGAAATTTGAGACCTTCAGGTATTGAGGAAGGAACCACTGAAGGAAATGTTTCTTCTCATCAAATTTCAAGATGGACACTGGGCAAAATTTGGGTCATATCTGTTTCACTTGGGTAAGAAAATACACCTGGTGACAGTTGATTATTTTTCAAATTTCTGGGAGATGGGCTTCACAAGCTCAAAGGTTGGTTTGCCTTGATGTAGCACCCCTTAGAGGTTGATCATAGCCACATTTCACAGCAGACAACTTTCTGCCGTTCTCAGAATTGGCAGTTTGACCACAGGCAGTTCCACCTTCCATTCTACCTGGAAAGGTGGAGATGGTTCTGAAGATGACTAAATCATCTCAGCCAGACTCTGCCTTGTGTATTCTAGCACTCTGCAATACTGCAGACAAAAGGACAGCAGTAGTATTGTGTAACAATTTGTAGGGTAATACACTCAAACTTCACTCCCAACAACAAAAACACTCCTAGAGCCAGAAGTGCAAAATAATGCAGGAAGACAATCATAGACAGGCAAACGAAAACTGTCATGTGTAATATTGGCCTGTGGTCCATAATTGTTTCTCTAATGTGTCATCTCTTAGGGGGATATTTCACAGAATCATAGATGTGTTCAGCACAAAACAGACCCTCTCAGCTCACCTCATGCATGCCAAGCATGATGCCCATCTGTGCTAATCCCATTTGTCTGCATTAGGCCTGTATCCTTTTACACATTTCCTATTCGAGTACCTGTCCAAATGCCTTTTTAGATGTTGTAATTGTATTCATTTTCTTCTCTGGCAACTCATTTCCAGACATTCACCACCCTCTTTGTGGAAAAACTTAACCCTCAGATCTCCTTTAAAGCTCTCCCCTCTTACTTTGAACCTGTGCATACTAGTTCTAGACTCCCCTGCCATGTGAAGAAAGATTCTGACTATCTATCCAACCTATGCCCTTTGTGGTTTTATAAAGATGAATAAGATTACCCTTTGTATTCCAGTAAGAATAAGCCCAGCCTATCCAAACTCTCCTTGTAACTGCATTGCTCCCTTCCAGACAACATCCTGGTGAATCTGTTCCACATTTTCTTCACTGTTACCACATACTTCTTGTAATGTGGAGACCAGAAATGTACACAGTACTCAAGTGTGATCTAACCAATGTTTTATACAGCTACAATATGATATCCCAACTCTTTTACTCAATGCAGTGGCCTTGCAAGGCAAGCAAACCAAATGTAACTAATTGCTTTTAGTTTTGCAGTAGAGTTTGGGGACAAAGTTCCAGAAGGAATTGTTGGAATAATAAAGCAACTATGGGGAAGCTGGATGGCCATGTAAGCTGTTTTGTGATTTAACCATCTTTGTTGATGGTTTAAATTACCAATGATTTCTGGTATCTTATTGAATGAGGGATTTATTGAGACGAGAGGTATCTCTGGTGAACTGATATCTCTTCAGTGGGTTTGTCCAGTTTGACCCTGCTTTTTAATCAGGAGTTAATGTAACTTAGCAGCAATATATTTATGACAGATACCATTTTAAACATAATAATATTATTATGTTTAAAATGCCTCTTCAAAAAGAAACATCAATATTTTTTGACATTTAAGTATGCTATTTAAACTATGATTTTCATTGGTATAGAAATTCCAAGAAAGGTATCTTTTGGCCAACTATAAAAAGCTGTTTTAATTTAATCCCTCTTCTGACTGGATTTTCAGACATTTAAGAATGATTCTTTTCTTTACCAAAGAATCCTAGTGTAATCTCAAGTTTTCAAAATACTTGTCACTGATCTCTATTTACAAAGCACATTGAAGATGAGTCAAGGTGAAGGCAGGCCCCAGACATTGACTTCCCAGATGACAATTACTGCAGGCATAGATCACTCAAAGCCCACTCCACTTTTATTCATTAAGATGTTGACTAATTGGAGGTGCTCCATCCACAAGTGTGACCTGGGGTCATGAAACCGATGCAGACCTCTTTAAAAAGATGAGAGGTGTGACCAAATTCCATCAATCTAAGTTGTTTAGCACCTGGAAAAAAAGTGCCCATGTCCTCCGAGGACTTGCACCTTTGTGTGTGCTTGCAAGGAGGGTGATTTCCTATTGACTCTCCCCAAATTCAACAAGGGTTTCAGGACTAGAAAACACTGGGAGCCATGATACCGGTCAAAATCCTATGATCACATCCTGAAATTCAAGGTATACGTTGACATTATATATAAATTGTATAGGTAATAATATTCTGACACTAATGATGAAAACAATGAGAGAGCTCATGATTGAGGAGGAGTTGGCCACTGAGATGATGCTAACTTTTACTTTTCTGTTTTTGAATTCTTAAAAACAGCAAAGAGGGAATAAGTGCAAACTGACATTGCTACAAATGCTGTTTTAATTATTAAAATGATAAATATTGGATACTAATTAAAGAGTCAGGACTGCAATATGTATGGCTGTCAGAGGTTTGTGGAGTTGAATAGACACTTACAGTGAATACATTCCATCAGCATTCCCTCAGAGTGGTGAGTGCGTGGAATGGACTGCTGGCAACAGTGATGGAGGCAGATACAACAGGGTCTTTTAAGAGACTTTTGGATAGGCATATGGAGCTCAGAGAGCTAAGGGTAAGCCTAGTAATTTCTAAGGGAGGGACATGTTTGGCACAACTTTGTGAACCGAAGGGTCTGCATTGTGCTGTAGGTTTTCTATGTTTCTAAATCCCAATGTGGGGTCAGGAGGTGCAAAGGATAAAGAAATGAAAAATAGTTTTCCTCAAAATGAGGAACAATCTATATTAAGATGGCTTTTTTTTTGTACTGGGACCCTTGCTCTTTGTGATTTTTATAAACAACCTGGATGAGGAAGTAGAGGGGTGGGTTAGTAAGTTTGCAGATGACACGAAGGTTGGGGGTGTTGTGGATAGTTTGGAGGGCTGTCAGAGGTTACAGAGGGACGAAGATAGGATGCAAAGTTGGGCTGAGAAGTGGCAGATGCAGTTCAACCCAGATAAGTGTGAAGTGGTTCATTTTGGTAGGTCAAACATGTTGGCGGAATATAGTATTAATGGTAGGACTCTTGACAGTGTGGAAGATCAGAGGGATCTTGGGGTCTGAGTCCATAGGACGCTCAAAGCAGCTGCACGGATTGACTCTGTGGTTAAGAAGGCATATAGTGTATTGTCCTTCATCAATTGGGGAATTGAATTTAGGAGCTGAAAGGTATTGTTGCAGCTATATAGATCCCTGGTCAGACCCCACTTGGAGTATTGTGCTCAGTTCTGGTCACCTCACTACAGGAAAGATGTGGAAGCCATAGAGAGGGTACAGAGGAGATTTACAAGGATGCTGCCTGGAATGCGGAGCATGCCTTATGAAAGCAGGCTGAGGGAACTCGGCCTTTTCTCCTTGGAGAGACGGAGGATGAGGGGGGACCTGATAGAGGTGTATAAGATGATGAGAGTTATTGATCGGGTAGATAGTCAGAGGCTTTTCCCCAGGGCTGAATTGGTGGCCACAAGAGGACATAGGTTTAAGGTGCTGGGGAGTAGATATAGAGGAGATGTCAGGGGTAAGTTTTTTTACTCAGAGAGTGGTGAGTGCGTGGAATGGGGTGGTGGAGGCTGACACGATAGGGTCTTTCAATAGACTGTTAGATCGGTACATGGAGCTGAATAAAATAGAGGGTTATGGGTAAGCCTAGTAATTTCTAGGGTAGGGACATGTCTGGCACAGCTTTGTGGCCCGAAGGGCCTGAATTGTGCTGTAGTTTTTCTATGTTTCTATGACTTGTTTGCCATTACATAATGAAAACATTGCCATGTGATGCAAGAACAACTTCTATTTATATTGCAGTTGAATCCATTGTCTCCATTAATCTTTCTTTAAATTACAAAAATACTTACATTCATATAATTCATTGTGTCATAACAGCAAACTCTTATTATTGTGAAGAAAAGTAAAGCGTTTGCTATTAACAATCTGGCTGTTGCTTCATTCAATAATGCTGAAACCACAACTGCAAGCAGATTTTGTCGATAGATAAGTATGATTGTGTAAAGGACATGACTTTTCTGGAAGGGCTCAAACTATTTCCCTGGTGTAGACTAATGTAAATTAATTCAGTGAATTGCCGGTGCAAATCACATTCTGAATAGCCAGCTTACTGATAACGAAAAGAAAGACTTGAATCTATGTGATGTGTTTCATGGCTCATGTCATCCCAAAAATGCTGTATAGCCAATGAAATTTTTTGCAATGTACAAAAGAAGGCAGCCAATTTGCACACAGCAAGCAGCAATGTGATTTAATACACCACTTATTTTTGTATTGCTTGGTAGATAATTGTAGGTGAGGATGTGGGAGTAATGCCTCACTTTTTTTTCAAAACACAGCATTTACATCCATCTGAAAGGGCAGGTTTGGCCTCAGATTAACACCTCATCCAATTGAATGAAGTATCAACATATCTTGCACTCAAAAGTAGAACTTAAATTCACACCTTCTGGGTCAGAGTTAAGGATGCTAATACAAGGAACTCTGGCTGAACGGATGTTGCTTAAAAGAAAGACAGCATAAAGCCAAATATCTTCAAGCTGGAAGTCAGAGGTTCTCTGATGCAGCACTGGGGATGTGGAAGTGGTTGCAAATGCAGCAATCTTCACTTGCTTTACTCGTGTAGCATAGATGAAAAAACTACTGACTACATCTTGGACAGATATTCTGGCCACCTGGACTGGAATAGCACTGGTGAAAATGCAGGATATGATTATCATTGTGAGACTACCTTCATTAGGCACTCAAGGAGGCAGCCTTGAGGACAAATTGGATAGGTAATAAATGTTGGTCTTACCATTAGTGGCTGCACTCCATGAAAAGAATAAAAAAATGCATCATACTATTTGTCACACTAATTTCAGTGCTGCCTCACTTATAAACACAGAATGACACAGGCATGAGACTCACCTCTGAATGTATTGTGAGTTGGTAGGAGCAGGGGTAAAGGTTAGGGGAATTATAACATACATGGGTAAACATTGGGAATAATGGGCAAACAGTGGAAGAGAAAAATGCAGTGCTACAAGACAAAGCAAGACCAGTGAAACTGCTGACATACAGAACAGACCAAAAGGGTTTTTCTCCACAAGCTTTGATTTGTAACTGTAAACTATGATCATCTGGAAGTTAATTAATAGTGCCATTGTCAGGCTTAAAACTGACGTTTATGCATCAAGTATGGTCAGTGGTGTGCACACATGCATTCAGCTTTTAAAGAGTACCACTTCCCACATTGGTAGAGGCTAGAATACAGGTGTCTGGATTTTTCTTGAAATGTGCATTATGGCATTATCTATTTGGCATTTGCAAACAGGGAACTTTATGTATGTTTTATGAGCTCTTTCTGGAATTGGTCAATCCAAACCATCTTAAAAAATGTCTATCCTTTTAGTTATTTGCAGCAAAACAAAATAGCTAATTGACATCTAAATACTGTAAAATGAAGCATAGAATCACAAAAATCTGTAATTTCAGTGTAGGTAACTGGTCACAAAGTTTTCTGCTGGCTCTCAATAAGACTTTGACATTTGTCCTAGTCATACTAACAAAATTATGGATCTACAGGTTTTGCATAAGAATATAATAAAAATGTAAAATCAGTATTAAAAACAGTTTGGGAAGATGGTGGAGATAATGTTGTTGTGGAGATTAATCAAATACTGTGACCAGTCCTATAGAAACAGTTGACTATGTGACATTCTGGTCCCTGATCACATTAATTAATGCTAGTCATAGAGTTATACAGCACAGAAAAGGGCCCTTCAGCCCACTAAAGCTATGCTGAACTTTTTCTCAATCTACACTAGTACCATTTGCTCACATTAGGTCCATATCCTTCTATGCCTTGCCTAATTAAGTGCCTGTCTAAATGTCTCTTAAACAGTGGTTGTATCTGATCTTCTGGCAGCGAGTTCCAGATATCAATCACTCTCTGTGTGAAATCTTTCCCCTCAAATCCCCTTTAAAACATCTTTCTCAATTTTAAACCTATGCTCTCTTGTTTTTGATACCCCTCCCATGGGAAAAAAGATTCTGACTATCTACCTTATCAATGCCTCTTATAATTTTATGCACCTCTATCAGGTCATCCCTCAGCCTCCATTACTGCAAGGAAAACAAGTCCAACCTATCCAATCTCTTCCCATAACTAATGTCCACTAATCCAGCTATTATCCTGGTGAATCTCCAGCACAACCACATCATTCCCATGGTTTGATGAGCAGAAATGCTCACAATACCCCAATTGTAGTCTAACAAGTGTTTTTTAAAGTTGCAACATATCGCCCTGAATTTTATATTCTATGCCCCAACCTATGAAGTATAGTACAACCCCTGCACTCCAAGTCAGCAATTTACATTTTCCTCAGAGATTGTATGTATATCTAATGCAGTGTTGCCAATGACGCCGCTACTAAGACACCTATGGAGTGACCATCTCAGCAATAAAATGCTTGAGCCCAAAATAAAAACATGAGATGCTGGAGACGCTCAGCGGGTCAGGAAGAAACTGAAAGGGGGACAGAGTTAATGTTTCAGGTTGAAGACCCTTTGTCAGAACTGGGAAGGAGACAGGAAGAAAAAAGGAAAAGTTAGCTTAAGCACACTTTGTGGACTTTGGAAGGTGTATGAGCACCCTGCAGTCATTTCTGAAGATGGCTGGTCAGTTCTCCTGATGTCAATGAGGTGTCCTATTAAATAGCAAGAAAAGCAATAAACTAGTGTGACGTGCACTAATTCTATTGACGTTGATTCACGATAGTTGTAGCATGGAGCTTTGAGCTCTGATTAATGTTACAGATGAAAATGTAAGCACATAGCAACTGACGTCATTAGATGAATGCCTGACTTTGAGAGAGAGTCAGGCATGCTAACATGGATCACCCAGCCATCTACTGGAGGAACTCAACAGGTCGGGCAGCAGCTCTGTGTGTGTGTGTGGCGGGGGGGGGGGGGGGGGGGGGAGGGTAGGAATTGTTGTTGTTTTGGATCAAAACCCTGTCCTGAGCTCGACCTGCTGAATTCTTCCAGCAGATTGTTTGTTTTTCAAGATTCCAGCATCTGTAGTCTCTTGTGTCTCCATTTTACTATTCCACTCTGAAGTTTCTTTGAGGCATGCCGACTTTGAAGAAGTTTTCCTCCTCTTTTCAATGGGAGCTCTGTGAAACCCTCTCTCACTGCTTCCCCTCTGTGGTTTCTATTGCTCTCCTGCTCTTCGACCGTGTTCTTACCAAGACTCGCTACAACATTCACATATCCTTCTTCAGTCCTGATGCAAGATGTTGACCCAAAACATCAACAATTTCTTTTCCCCACAGATGCTGCTCAACCCACTGAGTTTTTCAAGTAGATCATTTGTTGCTCCGGATTCCAGCATCTGCGGCTTCTTGTGTCTAACATGGATCATGTATGGAAGTGTGCAGTCCAAGTTATTAATCACCACAATTTTACTCAGAAATTATCACCAGGGTGAACTAAACTTGATAAAATTGAATTTTGCTTAGTTAGTCCCTATATATTGGTGTTACATAATTCAATTTCTAGGCTCAAAAATTGAATATGTTACTTAACATGGAAACTAAAAGGAAAATCTTGCATGATCAGCTTCAATGAAAATTTGAAAAAAGTGACAAGGAAATAGAGAAGAGTAACATGGTAGAGGTAATATACCTGGATTTCCAAAAGCCTTCCAAAAGATATCACTTCACAGAGTGATGAACAATGTCAAAAGGTGTGGAGACAGGGTACAGGAGGTAGAATGGATATCTAGCAGAAATCCAGGAGCAAATATAAAGAGCAGCTGTTGAGAGTGCCACATGGCAACTAGGGTCCAGCTTGGAGCACCAATGTCCACAAATTATATGCTAACAAAGCCAAAAACAAAAATTTTTAAGTTTGGAGAAAATAATTTTGCAATGTTAGACAAACTGAAGAGGATTGCAAAAAAGGACAATGATAAACAGTCACAAAAACCATGTAAATAAAAATTAATTTCGACATAAATAAATGTAAATACTGTGCATTGGTAAGAATAATGAGATCATGTATCACTTGAAAATAAGTTGTTAAATGGCTTTTTGGAGCAAAAGAATCAGGCAGTACAAATGCACATTACTAAAAGTTGTGAAGTAAGTCAATTAGACCATTAAAGAAAACACCAAGGTTTATTTCTACAAGGATGCTGAACACATTGATTAGCTGACACTTGAAGTATTGTGTACAAATGTAGGCAACAATATTATGAAAAGTTATAGAGTGTTCAAAGACAATGAACAAGGTTGATAACAAGCTTGTTTCTCCAAGGATGGATAGGCTGTGTTACTTTTCTTGACTGACTTGTTGCAACAGAGAGAAGGCCACTCAGACTATCAAGTCCATGCTGCCATTCATCTGTCCAAGTCTTCAAATTTGTAAAATGTTTTGATAGAGTAAACGAAGCATAAGTCTTGGCACGTGAGGGGAACTGCAAATCAAGAGCCCAGGATTACTCCAAATGGTGTCCGTGGATTAAAGTCCTCTTGTTGGTCAAAACATTTTTCCATAGAACTATTTGATTAAAACAAAAATGAAAAAATAAAGTTGGAGATTTACTGTGCATTCTTGAAGGTCTGAGGCACTAACACATGGAAGTGCACTGTAATGTGTATTGCCATCCAATGGACAGAGAACACAAAAGAGGCAGTCGTTGCTCAGATCAATGCCAGCCCCCATTGCTACACATTTTGATATGGAGGAAATGTGTGGAGGCAAAGGAGAAGTAGTTCAATGTGAGAACTAGTTCATCCAGGAGAAGGAGCAGGTGGTGGACGAGGGCTGGTTGGGCCTCTGTTCAAAACAGAAGTGAAGAGCTCTCTGGCCATCCTGGTACGGAATGGAGTAGACGGCAGACTGGACATCCATGGTGCAAATGAGCTGATTAGGATCAGGAAACTGGCAACCATCAGCGTGGCAGAGGGCATCAGAGGTGTCATAGATGTTTCAGAAGAGACTGAATGATGGGAGAAAGCAGAGTCAAGGTAGGAAGAAATAAGTTTGATGAGACAAGAGTAAGCTGAAACAACTTTTACCAGGGCAGTCCTGACTTTGGGTCTTGCAGAGAAGGTAGAAGTGTATTGTCTGCAGTTGGGGTCTATGAGGTTGGCAGCTCTGGAGGGAAGATTTCTGGAGAAAAGAGGTCAGTGATTGGGAGACAATGGCCTGATGTTCAGTGGTGAGACACGCTTCACTCCAGGCCCTCTTATACCGAATGCAATACTCCACTCCTTTTGCTCTTCTCATTATCAGTGCTTTCACTTCCTCACCATTATTTTACAGCTCCTTTTGAGGTTTGTACAAATTGATGAAACAGCATCAAAACAGTCATCAATATACCAGAAAAAGAGGTTGCGGGTGGAGGTCTGATTATCAATACACCAATGTTTCACAGCTGGTGGAGAAACAACATGGTCCTGTTCCTCCCTAGTTTGTCCTAGACTCAGTTGACCATGTTCTTTTTACTAATATAGATATGTTTTAAAAAACACAATAACTATCCAAATGTAAATGATCTCATTTCACTGGACACAGTTGTAAGAGATTTATGGAAAATTATTTCCTTGTAAGAAAATCGTAACTTTCTTTGCATCCAGTTTTTTATTTGTCTTCCAGTTATCACATGAAAAGTCTGCACTGCAGGTAATTATTTGTCACTTGGTTAGACTGATGTTTCAATTTATAACACAAGTAAATTAAGTTTTTTTCCTCAGCATTAGTGTAGGTCTTACTGTGGGCTTTGCTGTGTGTAACAGCAAGGAACCAGCTATCTCTTCCTTTTAATCACTTACATTGAGTGCAGGCTGCTGTCATGCCTTTGCTTAAATAAAAACAGGAGCAGCTAATATCCTTCTGTGTAACCACTTTGAAATGTAATTACAATTGAACTTGCCACATGAATGACTTTGGACCCAAACACTCCAGTTAATTATGCACTTATTCCTCAGTCATAACTTCCAAAGCAACAACTGCAGGCCTATTTGAAGAAACCTTAGAAAATCTACAAAAAAAAGTGCATTGTACTTTGATGACAGTGTTTTACAATTATTTTTAATCTGTTTCAGTCATTTCTACAGAGTCACACTTATTAAATAAGTCATAATATAGGCAGGATATTCTGAAAGGTATGTAGTGCCAATAGAAGTGCTACTGATACAAAAGTCCCCATTGTTACCTCAATCAAAAGAAATGTCTTGCTCACTCTGGAACGTCACCTAATGTACACCTTCGGACCTTCAATGCCAATCTAGCCTCATGCCAGTTACGCTTGAATGATACTCAGCCCTGCTGTCTGTTGCTTTCTACCAGTTTCTTAGCCTCGGATTGACCTTCATTTGATTCACCTGAAAAACAAGAGAGGGACAAGGTTTAGTCTCAAGGAGACAGAGGCAGATGAACAGTTTACAAATGGAAGTAAAAGACAGATAAGGGCAATGCAGGATGCAATTTCCCCTACTCCCTGACCCCCATGTTATCCTTAACATTTCCCTTGCTGAAGCAGAGGACATAGTTCTCTTGCTCAAGTTTGTCCTGCAAGAGAGAAGGTTGTGATCAAAGTCTAGTGAAATTCTTTGGAGGTAGAAAGGTGGTGCTGGTTGGCAAAGCTTGGAGGTAGTGAAGGCACTACTAACGAGGAGAATCAGAGGGACAGTAACATTTTGATAATCCAGGATGCTTCAGACTTTGGTAGGCCTGGACTAACAGATTTTCTGGACTATTGGACGTTCCTCCTACAAATACCAAAATACACTTGTATTTCACTTTTTTTTTTAAAAACATGTGACGTAGTGGTATAATAAAGTCTCCAATGAACCCAGTACGTTTAAAGACAGCGGGACCCACACAAGCGTTCCAGAACCTGGCTTCAGCTGCAAACCTATCCATGTTCCCGGTCCCTGGTGTTCTGTACCTCTGACTGGATGCCCAACCCCCAGTCTTGACTCAAGCCCCTACCACACTCTGGAACACCCATGCCACCTTGACTCTGGATCCCTGAATCACATTCTAGAATAATGAGTGAGTCAGGTGCTGAACCATCAAGATTTCCAAACAATCGGATGTCAGATCGTCAGGGATTCACACTGTAGGTGCAGCAGAAGCTAGAGTGAGGTGTGCTACAGAGATTTAAGGACTTTACTGGCTCTTAGGGGAGGGAAGGGTCAATAGGGCTGGGGCTTCCCAACAACGTAGAGCAAGGTGTACGATCGGCTGGCCACGATAACCCTGATCAGATCAGTAAACATGTTACTGCTTTGCAGTCAAGTCCCCAAGCCTTCTCCTGGTGCTGACCTGTTCTGACACCTGTACCCACTGTTGCTGAGCAATTTGCTGAGGTACACTCCTACTGCCTGATTGGATGAGGACATCCATACTAATGATGACATCAAGTCCTTAGATGCAATGTCTGAGAAGTAGGTGAGGCAGAAGCTTTACCTCAGTCTGCCACATTGAGAAGTTCCCTGCAGCCAATATGCACCCCTCCCTGAAGAGGCTCCCATTTAAGTGTATCAGGACTATTCAATATTCACTCACCAATTAGGTGAGCTGGTCTGTTACTTCTGGCTCTTTTTACGTAGTGTAGTGACTCACCGTCCGAGCAGGTGAACCGGCTCGGAGGTCGGGTCGCACGTCGTCGGAGCGGCGAGGCCCAAGATGGCATTGGGCCTTCGTCTTCCCTGAGCGACGGGGACAACCCGCACGCGGGAAAAGTTTGATGACGTAGCGCACACGTCATTTCCGTTTTCAGTGGGCGGGAACCATTCCTCTTAAAAGGCCCGCACAAGGCGGGAAAATAAATCAGTTTTTGTTCTGCAGCCCTCTGACTAGTGTCTTGCCTTCACATCACGGTAGCAGCTGCTACATTGGTGACCCCGATGGTCCAAACGGATTTTGGACCCGCATGATGGACAACAACGCAGCAGCCAATGCAGTGGCGCTCAAGCTGCCCACCTTTTGGACACTTCGGCCCAGCATCCGGTTCGACCAGGCTGAAGCACAATTCCAACTACGGCAGATCACCTCTGACTCCACAAAGTACTACCATGTGGTCAGCTCTCTGGACCAGAAGACAGCCACCCAGGTCGGAGACTTCATCCAGTCTCCTCCGGAGGAGGATAAGTACCATGCTTTCAAAAACCTTCTTATTCAGGCCTTCGGCCTCTCCCGTCACGAGTGCACCGCCCGCCTGCTTCATCACGATGGCCTGGGGGACAGATCCCCATCAGCCCTAATGAACGAGATGCTGGCCTTGGCTGAGGGACACAAGCCTTGCCTAATGTTCAAACAGGCCTTCCTCGAACAACTACCCGATGACATTAACCTGCTGTTGGCCGACGCCGATTTCAGCAACCTACGTGAGGTAGCTGCCCGGGCAGATGTCCTGTGGAAGGCCAAACGCGAGAGCGGGTCATCCGTCGGCCAAATCGCCAGGCCACAAGCTCAACGCCTACCTAAACCAGTCCCAGCAACCGAGCGACCACACCCCAGAAACACAGACGACGACACTGGCGACCAGCTGTGTTTCTACCATCAGGGATGGAGCACGAAGGCCCGTCGATGCCGCCCACCCTGCAAGTTTCAGGGAAACGCCAGGGCCAGCCGCCCCTGATGGCTACGGCGGCTGGCCTCCAACACAGCCTCCTATTCGTTCGGAATAAGCAGTCTGGGCGTCGTTTCCTTGTCGATACTGGAGCAGAGGTCAGTATTTTGCCCCTGACTGGCCGCGACACTCATAACGGGCAACAAGGTCCTGTACTCAATGCTGCAAACAGCACAACGATACGGGCTCTCGGTACCCGTACAGTTCAATTACAATTCGGCGACAGCTGTTTTACCTGGAACTTTACCCGGCCACTCCTGGGAGCCGATTTCCTTCGGGCCCACAGCCTGTTAGTCAACCTGCGAGGGAAGCGGCTAGTGCACTCCAGAACTTTCCAAACCTACCCCCTAGAGAAGCCAGACCACCAGCCCTGCGCCTGGACTCCGTTTCCCTGTCTGGCAACGAGTTCACCAAGCTCCTAGCTGAGTTCCCATCGGTTGTGTCACCTCAGTTTACAAATTCAATGCCGAAACACAGGGTGCGGCATCACATCATTACCACAGGGCGCGGCATCACATCATTACCACAGGGCCACCCCTTCATGCCCGAGCACGACGACTACCTCCAGACAAGCTCTGCCTGGCAAAGGAAGAGTTCCGCCGCATGGAGGAGCTGGGGATCATTTGCAGGTCAGACAGCCCCTGGGCCTCCCCCCTGCACATGGTCCCCAAAGCCACCGGCGGGTGGAGGCCCTGCAGCGACTACCGCAGGCTGAATGACGCCACCACCCCGGACCACTACCCCATGCCTCACATCCAGGACTTCGCCGCGAACCTACACGGGGCCCACATCTTCTCCAAGGTGGACCTCATCCAGGGATACCACCAAATCCCGGTCCACCCTGACGACGTCCCTACAACTGCACTTATCACTCCATTTGGCCTCTTCGAATTCCTTCGAATGCCGTTTGGCCTTAAGAACGCCGCGCAGACTTTCCAGCGGCTGATGGACACGGTAGGCCATGACCTGGACTTCGTGTTCATTTACTTAGATGACATAATAATCACCAGCCGTGACTGCCAAGAACACCTTTCCCACCTCCGCCAACTATACTCCTGTCTCCGTGATTTCGGCCTCACTATCAACCCGGCCAAGTGCCAATTCGGACTTGACTCTATCGATTTCCTCGGCCACAGAATTACCAGTGAAGGAGCAACACCCCTACCCGCCAAGGTAAACGCTATCCGCCATTTTGCCCGTCCCAACACGGTCAAAGGCCTGCAGGAATTCCTGCGGATGGTCAACTTTTACCATCGCTTCATCCCTGCAGCAGCCCGTATCATGCGCCCTTTGTTCTTGCTGATATCTGGCAAGGGCAAGGACATCGCCTGGAATGACAAGGCTGTGGCTGCCTTCGTTAAGGCCAAGGACGCCCTGGCAGACGCTGCAATGCTGGTACACCCTAGGACAGACGTCTCAACTGCCCTCACGGTGGATGCATCCAACACCACGGTTGGTGGAGTACTGGAACAACTAATCGAAGGCCGTTGGCAACCCTTGGCATTTCTCAGCAGGCACCTTAGACCACTCCAACTGAAATACAGCGCTTTTGATCGGGAACTTCTAGCGTTGTACCTGCGGTCCGGCATTTCCAGTACTTTTTAGAAGGCAGGCCTTTCACCGCTTTCACTGACCATAAGCCTTTGTCTTTCACCTTCTCCAAGGTCTCCAATCCCTGGTCAGCTCGTCAGCAGCGACATTTGTCCTACATTTCTGAATTCACAACGGATATCTAACATGTCTCCAGAAAGGACAATGTCGTTGCTGACGCACTTTCCAGACCCACCACCCACAGCCTATCCCTGGGTGTCAACTACGCGGCCCTGGCTGACACACAGCAAGCCGACAACGAGCTGCCCAGCTACAGAACCGCAATCCCGGGCCTGCAGCTCCAAGATTTCTTGGTTGGTCCAGGTCAGCAGACCCTCCTTTGCAACATCGCAACAGGTCAACCCCGCCCTATAGTTCCTGGAGGAAACGCGTTTTCGACTCGGTACACAGGTTGGCGCACCCGTCCATCAGATCAATTGTCCGACTGATCGCCAGCAAGTTCATCTGGCATGGTCTGCGCAAACAGGTCAGTGAGTGGGCCAGGACTTGTCCGCACTGCCAGACATCAAAAATCCAACGAGACACCAAGGTCCCGCCACAGCAGTTCGAGCCTACCCGTAGTAGGTTTGACCTCATTCACATCGACCTCGTTGGTCCTCTGCCAGTTTCAAGAGGAGCCCGGTACCTCCTTACCATCATAGACCAGTTCACGAAGTGGCCAGAGGCAACCCCTCTGTCCGTCATCACGACTAATTCCTGCGCCTGGGCGCTGCTCACAACTTGGATCTCACGTTTTGGTGTTCTGGCCCACATCACTTCAGAGAGGGGCACCCAGTTTACCTCCAGCCTCTGGTCTGCATTAGCGAACATGCTAGGGATGCAGCTGCGCACCACCACGGCCTACCACCCTCAATCAAACGGGTTGGTAGAACATTTCCACCGCCATCTGAAATCAGCCCTGATGGCCCGCCTGAAGGGTCCTAACTGGGTCGATGAACTGCCTTGGGCCCTGCTCGGCATACGCACTGCCCCCAAGGAAGATCTCCACTCTTCGTCAGCTGAACTTGTGGACGGGGCGTCCCTGGTCGTCCCAGGGGATTTCATACCTGCCCTTCGGGGCCAAGAGGAACAACCCACAGCAGTCCTGGAAAGACTGCGCGAGAGGCTTGGCAGCTTGGCACCGATTCCCACTTCATGGCATGGTCAAGCCCCATCCTGTGAGCCCAAGGAACTACGAGACTGTAAGTTCGTTTTCGTTCACAGGGGCACACCCCGGGCACCGTTGCAATGACCATACAAGGGGCCGTTCCGGGTCATCAGGAATAATGGTTCCACCTTTATTTTGGACACTGGGGGCAAGGAAGAGGTCTTCACGACGGACCGCCTCAAACTGGCCCATTTAGATCTATAACAACCGGTTGAGGTCCCAACACTGCGACGCAGAGGCTGACCTCCTAAGCGACGGCTAGCACAGCCCGCGAACCTTGGGGACCATATCGCTGGTTCTGGGGGGGGGGGGGGGTTGTGTAGTGACTCACCGTCTGACCAAGCGAACTGGCTTGGTGGTCGGGTCGCGCATCATCGGAGCAGCGAGGCCTAAGATGGCGTTGGGCCTTCGTCTTCCCCGAGTGACGGGGAGAACCCGCACGCAGGAAAAGTTTGATGATGTAGCGCACACGTCATTTCCGTTTTCGGTGGTTGGGAACCATTCCTCTTAAAAGGCCCGCGCAAGGCGGGAAAATAAATCAGTTTTTGTTCTGCAGCCCACCGACTAGTGTCTTGCTTTCACAGCACGGTAGCAGCCGCTACAATAGCATGTTTGTTAAATGTGAAGTACTTACAGTGCATAGTTGTCAGGTGATAGAAGGATCTGAGTGAAGTATAAAATATTTACATTGTTGAACCTTATGTCAAAGCAATTTAGCAACACAATATTTGTGTGTTCGATGAGTATGCAAACATTAAGAAAGCATTCAGTCATAATGGATTATTTCACCTCAACCATGGTGAAAATTACAGAACCAGTTCAGAACAAATCTGTAACTTTACTGCAGAAAAACCTTCCTTGTGACAGATGTAGTTCCAGTCAGATTCATTCCAAAGAATTATACATAGGCAACAGGACCCTGAGGTTAGCTTAACCTGCTTTTTTGTTTTCTGGGGAAAGTCTCACCATATTTCTGTACACCTACTCTCAATCCAGTGCTTACTCACCGTTAATGTGCATTGATGTGAAAGTGCCAGTACATCTTGGGAAGGCAAGACATAAATCATTCCCAAATCCATTGAAGGCATGAGTTCATGGGTGGTCTCGCACTGATTGTGATTCAATCTGGTTGCAATCTAATTCCAGCCTTAGCATAAAGCTACGATTAAAAACTGCCCAAGCACTCCATTTAACTAAGCTTTGAATGAGCCATTTTGTCAACTCTCTTCCAACATTAAAAGTTGAACTAGCCAAGGAAAACTAAGTTACAAGTATAACTCCATTCTGCTGGCTTTGCACCATTGTAATAACTTAAGCTTGTTCCCAACTCCCTTTAATCATGTTCTTGGTAAAGTGGCTACTCCCAAAAGACGAAAATGAATGATATAAGATTTAACCTTTATGCATGCTGTAAATTGAAATAGATTGTCACAGGATTAACAATTACATTTTTACTGCAATATTTCATACTTGAGTACACTTTCATTGCAATAGTTCACAGTGATATTGTACAGGCTGTCAACCCTGCACTCCCAACCACTGCAAAAGTCTGAAAAACCCATGCTGTCAAATGAATATAATTCAGGTTAAAACAACCACATTATTTATTTACAAGAAATATAATTACACAGAAGCAATACACTAAACAAGCAGTAAAATTACAAAGATATGCAAACCATTTGAATGTCTATAAATGTTTAAATATCTTCAGAAATTACATAATTTAGAAGACTTTTGAAGGACAAAGATTTTTTCTGGATTTCCTCATGCAATGCTTGTTCACAGATGAAGCAATCTTCATACCTACCAAGTGTCACAATAAACAAGGTTGAAGCTGGATAGTGATCTTGAAAACTAGACTGATGATGACTGTTATTTGGTGCCTACGTATCGCTGGTGTTAAGCTTTAAAGTGGATACTTTAAAGTATTTCAGCACAGATGCAGTCAAAATAATTCTTTGCAGATTTTAGTCAGTCAGAAATAAAAGCAAACAATTCATATCCAACTTTCTTCAATTAGGTCATTACCACATCTTCAAGTGTAAATATGCATAGATCTAGAACGAGACTAGTGACTGACAAGAAAATTAAATATAAATGAAAGTTAGTGTAGAAATGGCAAAATACTAAAACACTTTGAAAATCCTCAAAATAATTCTGAAGCTGTTAACAGTCTTTGACAAGCCGAAAGGAGTGAGGCATGAAATAAAAGACAAAATTATAGGAAAATCAAACCCAAGTCCAGGCATAATCCTTTAGGCAAGGGTAGGCACAGTTTTATTTCTTGCTTTTCTTGCCAACACATCAGGAGTGATACAAATCAAAAATGAATCAAATAAATTAATAGGTACAAAGTCTCATGATACTTTATGAGAAACAAAATATTTACCATTCTTCAAAGAATCAACAATTTAACCAGCTTCTGAGACAAAGTCAGCACTTATGGAAATACTGCATTTTCACCTTCTCGCTAACATTTCACTAAATCTAAGCATATTTATTTTCTAGTCATAAGAGTGACATGAGATATCCCGAACTCTTCTTGTGGGGACAGATTTGTGGCAGCTGGTTCCGTACATCTGTGAAAGTGAAACCTCCTATATGTCATTGCAATTAGCTCCCATAACCTTGATCATAATAGAATACCTGAAAAATTTTCTGTTTAAAAATTAAAAACGCTCTAAAATCTCCCTGCTCTTCCACACCACTCAATATCTTCCCATTTACTGTATATTCCCATGGCTTGTTGCACCTTCCCAAATGCACCAGTTCACACATACCTGTACTAAATTCCTTTGCTATTCTTCTGCCCAACTGACCAGAGCATGGATATCTTCCTACGTTCTAAAGCTTCCCTCTGTACAATCAACTGCAGAGTAATTTTGTGTCATATGCCTATATTTAGATCCAAACTATTAATTTATCACAAAAAGCAAAGGACCAAGTGCTGAAGCCTGTGGAACCCACTGGTAAAAGCATTCCAGCCACAATACACTACCTTTTGATACCTGCTACTGAGACAATTTTGGATACAACTTGCCACTTTACCATGGATACCATGGGCTTTTATTTTTTTGATCAGGCTGCCAAATGGGACCCATTCAAAAAGCATACTAAAATAATGTAGACTACATCAAATATGCTGCCCTTAGAAACCTTCCATTTAGAGTCATATAATTATAGGGCACAGAAACAGGCCCTTCAGCCCACCACCCTCATGCTATTTTTCCCCATCTACGTTAACCCCATTTGCATGCATTAGGTTCATATCAGTCTATGCCTTCCCTATTCAGATGCCTGTCTAAATGTCCCTTAAATGTTGCATCTGAAATGTCCCCTAAATGTTGTATCTGAATCAACCACCTCCTCTGGCAGCGCATTCCAGATATCAAACACTCTCTGTGTAAAAACTTTCCCCTCAAATCCCCTTTAACAGTCCTGCTTTTTGCCCCAACCCAGGGGAAGTCCATTTGAAGATCTCTGCCTCTTGATCCCAACAGTTATCCTGTACCTTTCAGTAACAGCATCACAATGCCCTCAGCGAGGCACCTCCTCATCTGTTCTGGCTGCCACACTATAAGAAAGATGTGATTGTGCTGTAGAGAGAGCAGAGGAGATTCACCTAGATTGGAAGACTTTAGTTATGTGGAGAGATTGGATAGGCTGTGCTCATTTTTCCTGGAGCGAAGGAGGCTGGGGAGTGACCTGATAGAGGTATATAAAATTATAAGGTGTCCCTTTCATCTTGGCTTATGATCCCTGCAAACAGAAACCAAGGGAAGAGAGGGACTGGTCATCAGCAGGTAATTAGATCATAGCTGTGCATTTCGTCCCATTTGGACCGAATGCTCCTGCGGACAGGAGTTAGTCATGTCAGTTTCTTTTTTAAACTTTCGCCATTTCTGCTTCTACAAAGTCACCCACCCAATAATAATCTATAAACCTACTGCTAATAGTATTATCCCTTCCATAGCAACACTAGCCCATGTCACTAATCACAACTATATTGTATTTATAAAGCCAGAGAAATCTCTTAAGCAACAGTCTAGACTACAGAGGGTTAGCAGCTTCCAGCTCTCAGTATAAGTCACTGGCACTGAAGACAGACCGTGGATACCTTTTAAAGACGTGCTCCCACATAAAGATTTAATGAAGCAAACATTCAAACACACTTTCACAGACACTAACTTTCATGACTCATTACTCGACCTCTCTTGTCTGACACGAACATATACTATCGGCCATCCCTCATTAGAACCTACTTTATTAAATTTCTGCCAGGATTCAGTGTTCTGTTCTGGTTTCACAGTGGTCAGCTCCTTCAGAAATATCTGTTCCACCCTGGGAGTTAAGTATGACCATGCCAGAGTCCCTTAAGTTTCAGCCAAGATAAAGGTACTACTGACACTCCCACCTCTATTACCAATGGGGCACTTTACTATCTAGGACTGGCAAAACTGCCTGTATAGATATTATTGCAGCCGGATTCCTTTACCTTGTGAATAGATTCACTTGTTTTGTTAATACTACATGGGCTCAAGGTATTAGAACCCAGGCTCTATCCTCTCCATCCTTTCTCTCCTTCTGCTACCACTTCTTCTGTTTTCCACCCTGTAATCACCTTATCAATAAAGCTCTGATTCTTCTTTGCTAGATGGTACATCAGAGACTTCTCCAGTCCCCACTTGAGCGCTATCTTTCTACTGGCCATATCCAGGTAGGATTGGTTGTCATGTTGCTAAGTAGGGGACCTATTGTAAAATTGGTTGGGTTTACTCTCAGTGATCTGCCTGACAAACATCAGTACAACGCAACTGCTGTTTAACCTGACCCAGTGCAACTGGTAGATGCACCACCACTGGCTCACTGGAGGACCAGTGTTTAACAGGATCGAGAGCTTACGACTCTGATCTACTCTCTGCGGCCATCAACCTAACAACTACTTTATCACAGTTAGTTGCTACATTGCCACACCTGTAAGTGTCACTGGTACTATCTGCACTGAATCATCTACCTCTCACTTTTGACAGTTGATTTCATCTTCTAGTTTTGCAGGGAAGAGAGAGAACCAGCCCAACTTATTCTATTGCTAGAAGTATAACCATTCTCACCTTACATTGCAGTGTGATTCATCCTGGCATTTTGGCCCATCCTAATTTGATCTGAGCAGGAGGCCTTGGTTACCACAAGTCACTATATAGAAGGGTGGAGGCAGAATGCTGGAAAAAGTTAACCTTCTTTGCATGCTTCATAAATATCAGAATTATTGCCATTGGAGAAATTTACTTTTATAAAGCAAACATGCAAATGGAACAGCTGCATTTCTGAGTAATTTTTTTTTACGGCCATTGATACAAAGGTGGAAGTTATACAGGGAAGGTTTGGGACAGACGTGGCAGTGGTTAGGCCTTTTGCCTCATTCAAGTGGAACAAAATAGGCTTGTAGTGGATGATAAATGGAACTGGTGATTTTCGTTTAGGATGTGAATGCACTTGTAAATTTATTGAGTGGAATTTAGCACTGCCATGGAGTCATAAACTCAGAGCACAGAAACAGGCCCTTCAGCTCACCATGTCCATGTTGACCATTGTGCTTACCTGTACTAGTCCCATTTACCTGTATTAGGTACATAGCCTTCTAGGTCTTCAAGTGATTGTCGAGATGCTTCTTAGATGTTGTGAGAGTGCCTGATTCCACTACCTCCTCAGGCAGCACGTTCCAGATTCCATCCATTCTCTGTGTGAAAAATTGCCCCTCAGATCCTTTCTAAACCTCCTACCTCTCAACTTGTACCTTTACCCTCTTGTTTCAGACACTGCCACCAAGAGAAAAAGAATCTTACTATCCATCCTAGCTTTCCTCATAATTTTGTATGCCTCTACCAGATCACCTCTCAGCCTTCTCCGCTCCAGGGAAAACAAACCCAACCTATCCAATCTCTCCTTGTAACTGAAATGCTCCAATCCAGGCAACTTCCTGGTGCATCTCTCCTTCACTCTCTCTGGTGCAGTCATATCCTTCCTATAGTGTAGCGACCAGAACTGCAACACTATATTTGATCTCCTCTACTTCCCACACCAAACCTGCGACAAAATTGCAATTTATTCTGAAGAAAATCCTTACTGATATTCCAAACAGTCCAAAAGCAATATTATCAATAAATTGGACCTACCTCTTTCAAAAATATAGAACAGGGTGCACATCATTTTTTCATAAGCTAATTAATTGGATATTATCAATAGGTAAAGCTACCAATTATGCCATCAACGACATGACCTTGAAGCATCCTCAGCTACAGTGGGACCAAAGATTGGCCATATGTTATTGTTAACGTGACAGAAGTGAAAAAGATCAACATAATAGAAGATTCTGCAAAGCGTTTCCAGAAAATTCAATGAAGTTTTACTCATTATAAGGATATTTCCAGATGCTCTGATTACAGTAGTGTGTTCAAGTATAACCTCCAATTCAATACAGGGCCTTAAACATTGATGGCTAATTATTTAAACATTATTGTCAACTTTAACAAAGCTGATGTAGTACTCCTGGGATTCAGCACACAAGCCTTGACATCTGGGTCATAAATGCGTTCGAAGACAAATCAGCAGTTTACTTGTCTGGGAAGAATCACCACTGCTGACAGCACTGTTGTCAAGGAGTTAATAAATGATGTGAGAAACACATGCTTGTATTCAGAAGACTGAAATGCTGAAAATTTAAAGAACAGGAAAGGAACTGAGACAGAAAACAAAGATCAAAGTGAAGCAAGCTATCGTATTTACTATTTTTTTTCTGTAAGTCCAGGAAACATGGACCATCACTTTTCTTTGTATAGCATCTGATGTTTGGGCTCTGCGGGTGCCAATTTGCTTTGAATCTGGAATTTGAAGCACATGCATATTTGCAGTGAGTCACACTGGCCATCATGTTAGGAAGGGTACTATCACATTCACTGCTACTGCAAGAAATGCAGAGCAGATAGATCACGGTGTCCATCAGCAAGCCACAGAGATATAACACCGTGCCTGGCAAGCTGGAACTCAACTCTGCAGCTAACACCATGTGTTAAGAAAACAGAGGGTCAAGCATTCAGCTAGGACCATTGCATCTCTGCACCAGGGGAATGGAAGTGGCCCACAGAGCATGAATGTGCTTTCTTCTTTCAAGATGACTGCATTCACGATCTCATTACTGCCACTCTGTCAGTGTCTTTATTGTTGCCTAGCAGTGAGTCAGCCTGGTGTGTTGTTGCTCACATTGACAAGGTAGGTCTTTTAGGTTCTCCTGCAAGGCCACCTGCTTTCTCCTTCAATGAAAGTCAGCAGTCTTTCCCCAGCCGTGTTGCAGTCCCTGGGGTAGCATTGCACAGAAGCTATGGGACTGGCAAAGGCATTAGGAGGGATGAAAAAAATAGGTCGACATTTGATGTATCAATTTAATTTGGAATTTTGTAATTCCTTTTAATTTGGCTGAGGTGAAGCTCTTGATCAGCAGCAACAAGAATGTAAAATGTGGAACTGTTATTGAATGGAGAATTAGGTTTGTGTTTATTGGAGTCTGGATGTGTATATAGTCTACGAAAAGCTTTCTGTAAAAAAACATTGTTGTGACGCAAAATACCTAGAGACAAGAATGAAGGGGCATGGTAGATCACCCAAGTTTGCAGAGTACAGTCACAGCCAGTTTTGCTAATTTACAAATCCCATGAGAACTCAATGCAAACACCAGGTGAGTGGAACAGTAGCACTAAGTGATAGCACAGAGCTTCAGTTTACTCTCCTACCCACACCACTGCAAAGATGTTTCATTCTAGAATAATCGTATGCCACAAAACAAACTCAGATTGACAGTCATACATGGCAATCAAGAAAACTGGTCTTCATTAAACTTAACTTTTGTTCTTTAAACTTAGATAAGGCAATTGTTGGTACTGATGATGTCAAAAGGTTTTAAGGATTTTAGAACAGGTGAAACAAAAGATTTCATGGTTTAATGATTGACTAATTTAGCAGTGACATACTAAATTTTTAATCTTTGCTTTTTATCAGTCTTCTAATTTGTTCACATGATCCTCATTATGCCTTGGCTCCCAGACATGTGAGACTGAAGGTAGGACACATTATGCAACCTGTGATAGGTATTTATTGGTTGATACGGGTAGTTAATTTGTTTGTCTATGCATGACTGTCATTTGGAAGCTCTTCCAATTTGGATAGGAATTGTGACTCAGACTGATCCTTAACAAAAGGAAAATCTATCCTTTTGAGTAGACACTACAAGAAATAAAGTACTGGCCAAGCTGTGCTCATGTTTCACTGTTTATCCGACAGTCAATTAAACCTTCTTTGAAAAACTAACAAGCTGATACAATTATAAACCCACAGAAACCTTGCAGATGTGTATAGATATCTGATTAATACTGTAAAATATGCAAAACCCTGACAAGTTAGTTACATTGGCCACAATACATTTACCTGTAAATATGTGGAAGTCTCACATAAATTTGATAAATTATGTTACCGAATTACCCAGGTCATTAAGGTATAATAAAAGTCCAGGATGCATATGCTAATGACAGGTGTGTCTTTCCTCCCAATAGACAGTTAGTCTTAAAGTGGAAAAAACATTTTGCTTACCAGTTGCAATTTACAAAACTGGATAAGCTAGTAGCTCTTAAAAGGTATATGCTTGTCATTAAAGGAATGTTGTTTAGGTTTTTACTTTATACCGAGGACTTGTACTTGCTGACAAACATACATAATTACCTGATTGGCAAAATGTGGCTTTTTTTTTGAGGGAACAGAGAAAATTCTCAGTACTGAATTTATTGAGGCCTTGTTGAAGGAGGTTCAGCAAAGGAAGGGAGGATTCACTGGAGTGGAAAGGCATCCATGCATGAAAGGGGAGGGTGTTTTTTAAATTCAAGGGCCCTCTATCTCCTATACCATTTTTAAACTCAAGTTGTCTCTGTTTCCCATACTATTTTAAGCTCGGGGATCCTCTGGTAAATTGGTTTATTATTGTCACATGTATCAAGGTGCAGTGAAAAACTTGTCTTGCATACCGTTCAGACAGATCAATTCATTACACAGCGCAATGAGGTAGTACAAGGTAAGACAATAACAGAACGCAGAATAAAGTGCTACAGTTACAGAGAAAGTGCAGTGCAGGTAGACAATAATGTGCAAGCTCATGATGAGGTGGATTGTGACATCAAGAGTCCATCTTATTATACTAGGGAACCATTCAATAGTCTTATAACAGCGGGATAGAAGCTGTCCTTGAGCCTGGTGGTATGTGGTTTCAGGCTTTTGTATCTTCTGCCTGATGGGAGGTGGGGGGGGGGGGGGGTGGGGGAAAGAAGAGAGAATATCTGTGGTGGATGTGGTCTTTGATTCTGCTGGCTGCTCTACCAAGGCAGTGAGAAGTATAGACAGAGTCCATGTTTCCCGTACACTTTGTTAGACTCAAAGGGCAGCTGTACCCTGCACTGTTTATAAACTGAGGGACCCTCTGTCTCTTGCACCATTGTTAAACTTAGATGACCTCCATATTACATTTTGTTTTAAACTCAGTCTCCATGTTGTTTTTAAATTCAGGGGTCCTCTGTCTCCTGCAATATTTTGAAACTCAGGGGCCCTATTTTTATACTCGGTGTAGTAGGAGAGCACATGGCTGTCACGTGACAGTAACAACACTGACCCCTCTGGTCGGAGGACAGCATCGCTTCTCGGATCGGAAGGGACACCACTGTCAATCAAGGTGTGGCTCCACCCCACCCATCAGGTGTGGACATAGGGATTAGCCCTGGAGAGCACCTTTCTTCCTGAACCTGCCTGACCATTGGCCTGTCTAAATCACTTGGCCAGGCTCCACCCAGCACTAAAAAAAGTGTTGCACTCCCCTGGCACTTCCTCTTTCAACTGCCCCAGGAGTAGTGAAACCACGTTGCAGAGACCACTGGTAAGAGTGTGCACCACCATGTGGTTTGGGAGCGTCTTACTCAGATTCCAGGGAGTGTTAGAGCCAATGCTTGTCTGGGTCAAGGTATTCAGGCATTGAAGTATTTATCCCTTGATAAGCTGTACCTTGTTTATTGTGTATTTGTGTATCTCATATTTGTTGTGATTCCCCCTCACGTTTGCGGTCTCCTGCGTGTGTGTGTGTGAGTGTGCATCTGTTCCCATTCATTCTATCCCCACGTTTGCTTTTGTGATTAAACTACTTTTAAAATCCAAAGCCTGTGTCCAGAACCCTCCATCTTTAAGATTCCAAAAGAACCTTTTCACACAACACTCGGGACCCCTGTTTCTCGCACTGCTGTAAATTAAAGTTACCAGGGGCTGAATGACCTATTTCTGCTTGTGTGTCTTTTGTGCTTATGTTCCTATCATCTGAGCTATAGACTGCAAGACAATTTCCACTCCTTGATATAAAGTTCAGGATGTTGAACGAGAGGACCCTCATGGATAGCCACCTGCACCATGACTGGTACACATGTCTGTTGGACTGAGCACCACCTAATCCTCTGCTGGCTCCAGCTGCCTGGCCACAAAACAATGGCAGCAACAGAAATGTTTCTACAGGAGAATAAATGTTGAAGCTGTCAAGGACCCTGCAAAGAAAGATCTCCTCAGATAGTGCCTCACCTGGCAAGCCCTAACCAACAGAAGCCACAGAGTGACCACAATTAACACCTTGAAGAGACACACCTCCAACAAGCTTCCTCATGGAGTGGAGCTAATCTATAGAACAAATGGGAAACTGTTCAACCCATGTGTCGTCCATTCTAGACCACGGCCACCCCAACCTCAACAGTCAAGCTGCAGTACGTCAACGTTGTTTCCATATGTATACATTCTGAGGCTGAGCTCCAAGTCATGGGTGACTTTTTCACCAAAGTAAATGAGAATGGGTCTTGCACCTAAAATCCACAGAAGTTTCTTCTATCAACCTGCCCCATTCACAACACCATGCTCAATTAATGAAGGTTTACTATGAGGTCCACTTCCAAGAATGTAAGAACCAAACTTTCAAAGAAGGCAGACGTCAGTGATGAAATTCACCATGACAGCCTTCTGTACCAGTACAATCTTTAGCCATCCGAGGAAGATCAAGACTACAAACCAGCACGGAGCTCATGGGGTATCAGGCAGTAGTGATCCCCGCCCTCCCACATCCTTCTTAGTCATGGACTGCCTACAGCAAGCACCTCAATGCACTTAGGGAATACTGTCTCTGCAAAATCCTCCAAAACACACTGACAGGATTTTGCCAACATCCCTGGCTTTGAGGCCCTGATTACATTGCTTGCATGTTAACCTCAGATTCCTGGGACAGACATCCTGTTCTGAGCTATATCACAACCGGTGATTATCAGGTGGACAGAGGAAATATCTCAAGGATGTTTTCAGATCCTTCTTGAAAAAGTGTAATGTTCCCACTGTTTTGTGAGAATCTATGTCCTATTGCTGTTCAAAATGGAGAAGGACTATTCAGGTTGGCATAGAGAACCTTAAGTCTATTTGACAGGACCATACAGAAGCTCAGTTTAAATGGCAGAAGGAGAACATCACCTCCCAAGCCGACCACCTGGTCAACTACCTCATGGGTCCACCTATGGCAAAGTCGGCAGGTCCCACATTAACCGCCTAAGTCACTTCAGAACTCATGGAACTGCAGTGAAATCCAGTCATCCTCGACTCCAGGTGGGGTGGGGGGAGGAGGAAGAAAGAGAAGAAGAGGAATGGGGAAGAAGAAGAAAGGAGAAGTTGCATAAGAGAAGGTTATAAAGCAAGTTAATGCCATCTCCCTGTTTACTTGAACAAATCAGGTCTGCCGAACTGTTGAGCACCCATGTTATGTGAGCAAGGGGCACATTGGGGCAGTGTGGAAATAATGGAAGCATTTAGAAAATAATTAGATTGAAAGCAGAGTTCCACTTTCCAACAGCTCTTTGCCTTTGGCTCCCAATTTACCCCTGAAGAATCTTAGTGCATTATAAATAGTGTATCCAAGATAAAGTACCAAATTTAACAGCATATGTTTGCCATCAGCAAAGTCTGTACTGCTGGCAAAGGCTTGTAAAATTAACACTCTTATAAACACCCAATCCAGTTTTTTCTGATCATTTTTTTTCCAAATTTAGCAAAATGTAAAGGGAGAACAACAGCTTGGCACTACATTTCAGGATTGTGTCAGATGGGATAATCAGCATGCATGCTATTTGACACACTGTTGAATTAAAGATGAGCCCTGACTCAGGCGTCCGAGTGCAGTGTTTCAGATGTTTGAAAAATAGCAGATTTATTGAAACATTAGTGTGGTCTTGCCAGCTTAATTGTCACATTTAGAATCAACAGACTAAGAAGAATTTTTATTATCTTATGCCTAAAATAAATGAGTAAATTCACTAGTACATTATGCCTAATGAAATCTTTATGGAAGATATTAGATTTTGAAGACTTGAACATTGCATACAAAACTGATTTTATTTACGCGATTGTAAAAGAATTTTGATAACATCTAAGGATTAATTCGATAAGAAGTTCAATGAATTCACATGCCTGGTCAAGGTCAGTGAATACACCATACCTCAAGATCTATACCCCAGCAGTTGCACCTTCAGTGCAAACTACTGCTCAAAGAGCTACAGCTCTGTCACCGGCAAATTTATCATGCAGGATTTATAACTAATACTCACACTCACAGGGCACTGCTGCAAGCCTCACACATGTATCTCACTGCTTGCACAAGCTGCTATTCAACCGTGGCAGGGATGTCACAGAAGTACAATCCTTAACACTCGCTAACCAACTTCTCTCACTCAAGGTGCCACATCATAGGCAGCAAGTGCCCGGTTGTGTAGCAGTTAGCGTAATGCTATTACAGTGCTGGTGACCCAGGTTCAATTCCGGCTGCTGTCTGTGAGGAGTTTATATGTTCTCCCTGTGTCTGCGTGGGTTTCCTCCGGGTGCTCCGGTTTCCTCCCACATTCCAAAGACGTATGTGTTAGGAAGTTGTGGGCATGCTATGTTGGTGCCGTACAGGTTAGGAAGTTGTGGGCATGCTATGTTGGCGCCGGAAGCATGGCGACACTTGCGGGCTGCCCCCAGAACACGCTACACAAAAAGATGCTTTTCACTGTGTGTTTTGATGTACATGTGACTAATAAAGATATCTCATCTCATCTTCAGTTCAAGCCCCTACTTCCCTGAAAGTGGCCACACAGGTAGATAGGGCAGCGAAGAGGCCATATGGCCTGCTTGCCTTCATAGGTTGGGACACAGAATATTAAATTTGGGAGATTATGTCGCAACTTTACAAAAAAACTGTTTACACCACACTTGGAGTGTTGTGGGCAGTTCAGGTTTCCACACTATAGGAAGGATGTGGTGGCACTGGAGATAGTGCAGAGGAGATTCACCAGGATTGGAAGGCTTTAGTTATGGGGATAGATTGGATAAGATGAGCTTGTTTTCCCTAAAGCAAAGGAGGCTGAGGGGTGAGTTAATAGAGGCATATAAAATTATATGAGGCATAGGCATTAGAATCTTTTTCCCATGGTCGGGGTGCCAGAAACAAGAGTGCATAGGTTTAAGTTAAGAGGAAGGAGCTTTAAAGGGGAGTTAAGGGCTAAGTTCTTTTTCCCCCACACAGAGAGTGGTTGATATCTGGAACTTGCTGTCAGAGGAGGTGGTGGAATCTGATACAATCACTATGTTTTTGGGACATCTAGATAGGCACAGTAGCAATGTACAGAAGTATACAGACCTAATGCAGACAAATAGGATTAGTGTAGATGGGCAAAAGGGTCAGCATGGATTTAGTGAGCGGAAAGGCCATTTTTGTGCTGTACAGTTCTGTGGCTCTATGATGAGTACAGATATATCACCTTATCCTCTTTACAGTAACAGTTCTTGCCACACTTAGGCAAGCCATTACTAAGATCGTGGCCAGTGGCAGGAATTTAAATTCAAGTAATGAAATAAATCTGGAGTAAGTAAATACCAAATGAAACTGTAGATGCTAGAAATCTGATATAAAAACAGAAAGTGCTGGAAATACTCAACAGGTCAGGCAGCATCTGTGGAAAGAAAAACTGTAACCTTTTGGGTCTGGGACACTTCATCACCCTGGGAAAGAGACAACAAGTTAGTTTTAGACAGCAGAGAACATGGGCGATGAGTAGAACAACATGGAATGAGACCAAATGATCCACTGTGGCAGTTAAATTCAGAATAAAGCTTCTTTGTCTGTGTACTGTGTTGCTAATGGTAAGGCTGTGGGACATGTCCAGCAGGCCAGACTATACCAAAAAAAGGAGAAAAAAAAGGAACAATTGAGTGTAAGTAATGATGGGCAGAAATGGCCAGCTCCAATTCAAACAGAAAGAAAGAGTTGGAGAATTTGATATTTTGTCCTACGGGTGAAATGTGTCCATACAGCAGATGAGGTGCTGTTCCTCAAATTTGCATTGGGCCTTGTAGTATCAGTGCAGGAGGCCACAGATATAAAGGTGAGAATGGTAGGGGGATGGTGAATTAAAGTGGTAGACAACAGAAGCTCAAGGTCACACATGTGGACTGAACACAGGCACTAAACAAAGCTATCAGTGAATTTGTGTTTGGTTTCTCCACTTTAGAGGAGATCAAATTGTGAACACCAAATGCAGTACACTAGATTGGAAGAAGTACAAGTTAATGCAAAACGTGTTTGTGACCCTGAATGGTGGGAAGGGAAGAAGAAAACTGCCTGTGGTCACGTGGGAAAGTGCCACAGGATGGCAAGCAGCAGGAAGAGCAAAAGGGAGGGCGTACAAGGAAGCAAAAATTAGTGGGAAAACAGAAGACCGGGAAACTTTTAAAAACCTGCAGAAAGAAACTAAGAAGGTCATTAGGAAAGAAAAGATGAATTATGAAAGGAAGTTGGCAGATAACATTCAAAAGGGTACTAAGAGTTTTTTTAAATATATGAAGAGTAAAAGAGAGACACGGATTGATATAGGACCAATCGAAAACAGTGCGGGAGAGATTATAATGGATGATAAAGAGGTGGCAGAGGAACTAAGTGAGCATTTTACATCGGCCTTCACTGTGGAGGACATTAGCAATATACCGGATAGTCAGGGGTCTCAAGGGATGGAACTGAGTTCAGTAAAGATTACTAGAGAGAAGGTGCTAGGGAAGCTAAATGGACTAAAGACAGATAAGTCTCCCGGACTGGATAAGGTGCATCCCCGGGTTCTGAAGGAGGTGGCTTTAGAGATTGCAGAGGCATTGGTGATAATTTTCCAGGAATCAATAGACTCCGGCATGGTTCCAGAGGACTGGAGGGTCGCAAATGTAGTTCTGCTGTATAAGAAAGGTGGGAGGCAGCATAAAGGAAATTACAGCCCTATTAGTCTGACATCAGTGGTGGGAAAGATATTGGAATCTATCCTCAAGGATGAGGTTATGGAATACCTAGAGGTGCAAGGCAAGATAGGTCCAAGCCAGCATGGTTTCATGAAGGGAAGATCCTGCATGACCAACCTATTAGAGTTTTTTTGAGGAAATCTCAGGTAGGGTGGATAAGGGAGAGGCTGTAGATGTTGTGTATTTAGACTTTCAAAAGGCCTTCGACAAGGTGCCGCACAAGAGGCTGATTAATAAGATGAGAACTCATGGAATTACAGGTAGGATAGTAGAATGGGTGGAGCATTGGCTGGTAGGCAGAAGGCAAAGGGTGGGAATAAAAGGATCCTATTCTGGTTGGCTACTGGTTACTAGTGGTGTTCTGCAGGGGTCGGTGTTGGGGCGCTTCTTTTTACTTTGTACATTAATGATTTGGATGATGGATTAAATGGTTTTGTGGCTAAGTTTGCAGACGACACCAAGATAGGTGAAGGAGTAGAGAGTATTGAAGAAACAGGAAGGTTGCAGAGAGACTTAGATAGTTTAGGAGAATGGGCAAGGAAATAGCAGATGAGATTCAATGTTGAGAAATGTGCCGTGGTACACTTTGGAAAAAGAAATAAATGGGCAGATTATTATCTAGAAGGGGATAAAATTCAAAGTACAGGAGTACATAGGGACCTAGGGGTTCTCGTGCAGGATATCCTGAAGGTTGACCACCAGGTTGGATCGGCAGTAAGGAAAGCGAATGCTATGTTGGCATTCATTTTGAGAGGTATAGTGTATAAAAGTAGGGGAGTGTTGATGAGGATCTAAGGGGCACTGGTGAGGCCTCATTTGGAATACTGCGTGCAGTTTTGGGCCCCATATCTTAGGAAGGATGTACTGATGTTGGAGAGGGTTCAGAGGAGATTTACGAGGATGATTCCCGGAATGAAAGGGCTTACGTATGATGAGCGTTTGTCGGCTCTTGGACTGTACTCACCGGAGTACAGAAGAATGAGAGGGGACCTCATAGAAACATTTAGAATGTTGAAAGGACTGTACAGAGTAGATGTGGCTAAGCTGTTTCCCTTGGTGGGTGAGTCCAGGACCAGAGGGCACAATCTTAGAATTAGAGGGTACAGGTTTAAGACAGAGATGAGGGGAAATTTCTTTAGCCAGAGGGTAGTGAAATTATGGAATTCTTTGCCACGTACAGCTGTGGAGGCCCGATCATTGGAGGCATTTAAGGGGGAGATAGATATGTATCTAATTAGTCAAGGTATCAAGGGATATGGGGATAAGTCCGGATATTGGGGCTAGATAGGAATAGTATTAGTTTAGCTCAGGGAGCAGATTCGATGGGCCGAATGGCCTACTTCTGCTCCTTTGTCTTGTGATCTTGTGAAGAGCAGACCAGAGAGTCACTGAAAGAGGAGGAGAAGGGAGCAGAATGTATCTTCTCAAACCTTGTCGGAGCTGGAATAAAAACTATTAGTGATGGTTGCCAGGAAAGTAACAGATTGTTGTAAAAACCCCAATTGGTTCATTCATGTTCCTCAGGAAAGGAAATCTGCCATCTTAACCTGACCCCAAGAGTCACAGCATTACAGATGACTTTTAATTGCCCTCTGAAATGCAGGCCATTCAATTCAGAGCCACAGGATGGGAAAATAATGTAAGTGATATCCACATCCTGTAAGTGAATGAAAAGCGTTTGTACTTTGGGATCTCTAACGGGATTTTCTGAAACACAGGACTACTTCATGGTTTCACCACAGCTAGTCTCAGATCTTTACTAGAGCTGGATTTTCAAGTTGTGTGGAAGATTTCTTTTCAGCGAATGCTGCAGAATTGCAACTCAACAGACTATATGCTTTTCCTTAACAAGGAAATGTCAACCTGAACCCAACCCAATTGACAAGGTTAGTGGCCGAAGGTAAGATTTTCCTTCCCATTCTCCCAAATGCAGCTGAGCTGTGCAGACTCGTAATAAGGAGTCGATGCATAATCCAAAAATTATGTTCAATTTGCAAGGGTAACCCTGAGTTTCCAGTTGCACTTTATTTCTCCATTTCATTCCCATTCTAGTCACTCTATTTGTCCTCCTACACTGCTTCAGTGAAGCTCACCATATGCACAAAGAATATCACCTCATCTTCCATCTTGGCACACAACAGACTTCAGAAGTCAACTAGAATTCAACAATTTCAGGTTATCAACTCTCCCAGTCTTGTGTCTCACATTTTTCTCTCCTCTTCTAGTATTTCAGATTTCATCTGTCTTTACCCATTTACATTTCCTCCAAACATATCTTTTGTTGCTCATTGGTCTCTCCTGCACCCTCTGCCAGTACCACCACAAACAGTGTCATCCAGTCATTCCTGTCTCCACCCTGTCACTACCCTTCCCTATTGTTCTGCCAGCCCCTTCTCCCCTTTCTCTGCAGCTGTACATTTGCGCTAGCTCCAACATTCTCCAGTTCTAATGAAAGGTCATCAACCTGAAACCTTAACTCTGTTTCTCTCTCCAAAGGAGCTGATTGACAAGCTGAGGATTTCCAGCATTCGACAAAACATTACAATATTAATGACTAACTGTTAACTTATTACTGGTTTGGCATCAAGCAGTTGGGGAGTTGATGGGACGTGAGGAGAAGTAAAGAAGAGACATCGCTGGATTTTCTTTAGGTGAGGAAGGGAGAGGGCAAGTGGAAGAGAGACCGGAGAATAGAGTTGTGGAGTGAGTAGAGACACGTGGATAGCAATTGGATGAGGTGAATCAGTGGGCAGGGAATTGGAAAAGGGGGAAGCATAGATAATGGAAGTGAAATGTGCTGATTGTTAATGAAGGACAGGGAGGTGCTATTGGGAAATGACAGCTTAGCACTGGGTTGGAGAGAATATGGAGTATCAGGGCGAATTGTGATACACACAATTGCACTAGAAATAGGTATCATTGAAAAGGGAAAGAAATAATAGTGCTGGGAAAGGCAATCAGATGGGAAACCCGTAGGAATGAACCATTTCTTCAGTATTTCTGTCACCGGACGAAGTCATCCGTGGCTTTCATTGGTTGCTTTACCTGCACTGTTATTCACTATTCCTATCCTGAGACAAAGAGGTACAAAATCAGAGGAAGATCAGAAGAGAGCAAATGAAAAGCAGACAGATTCACATAACCATCAGAGCACAGAAAGGGATACATTAACAAAGATCCAACTGAGATAGACCAGTGCAGGTTACATCTTTCCATTTGAAATGCTCTGAGTGATCCACTGTGGTACTCAAATATGCATTAATATTTTCTTCTGATTTGTTTTATTTTTATAAATGAGAGTGCTTCGCCCCTCATATTTAATTGTATTTTACAAATGCAGAATAAAATGTTGACTCATTTCTTGCTTCCGAGGTTAAGTTCAGGAAAAAGGAATTTATTATTAGAAATGCTTTGATTTTGAGCAATCCAGATGCATTTAACATAATCCCATTTTGGCATATTCCAAGCAGGTCATGGCCATTTAATCATTGAAAATAATGATCTAGGATCATACAATCAGCTGCACACTTTGCAAATCTACTAGAATTATGTTTCAGCAAAGCAACAGCAAAGCACATTTTGATAACAGGATCATGATCAGCTAGCTGATGCCACAACGAGCAAGGAGAATGATCTGTACAGCATACTAAAGTGGGATTAGTTTTGGATTGCCGTAGCAACGAGTGGGCCAGTTCAGGAGGCAATGGCTAATCCAGTGAACTCCACTTCAACCATTATACTTATTTCAAAAGTTGTCTATTAGCACAGTAGCATCACTGATAGCCAATAGCCACAAAGAAAGAATTCATAATTTGTGCCTTAATTAGCAGATGTTTTCTCTGTAATTCTCAGTGAAATGTTTACCAAAAGGCTCTATCTATTGCCAATGTTGATAAATTCATGGGTATTTTTTTTGGAAAATTCCATGGATCATTCTGACTCCTAAACTGTAATAACCAGTATGGTGTATATGGATCAATTCCCAACGGATCAAAGAAAATCAAAAAATTACAGATGTTGGAAATCTGAAATAAAAACAGAAAATGCTGGAAATATTCAGCAGGTCAGGCAGCATCTGTGGAAAGAAAATTAGTTAAAGTTTCACATGCAAGACCCTTCATTATGAAGGGGTTGTGACTTGAAATGTTAACTGATTTCTCTTTTCATAGGTCCTGCTTAATAGACTGAGCTCTGCCCCGGATGGAGTCAGGGATGTTTTGAGTGGCAGGCAATGGGTAGTTTGGGAGGCTGTGTGCTCTTGCCACTGTTTTGGCTGGCCTTCCACATGCTCCTGACAAAAAGAACTCAAAGTTTTCAATGATTTCCCTAATACTTCTCCATTTTGAGCAGTCATGGGCCAGGGATTCCCATTTGTTGGTCGGGATAGTAGTCATTTTCAAGGAGCTGCAAGAACATCATTGAATCATTTCCTCCGTCTACTTGGCAATATCTTGCAGTGATGGAGCTCAGAACAGAGCATCTGCTTCAGGAGTCTGATGTGAGCCATATTAATGTCATGGCTGCCCATCAGAGCTGATAAGCATTGGCCTGGGAGAGGACATTACCATTGATCTCGTAATCTTGTTCATGGATTTGGAGAATTTTCCAGAGACTGCATAGTTGATATTTCTCCAGTGCTTTGAGGTGACTACTGTAGGTAGTCCTAGCTTACAGGAGGGCAGGGATCATTACCAGCAAGTAGGTCATGAGCTTTATACTGGTATTGACCTTCACATACACTTTACTAAAGTGTTGGTGAAGGTAATGGTGAATTCATTATCAATGTCAGCCTTTGTTGAGTGCTAACTCCCAAGGTTTGGAAAATGGTCCATATTTTCCAGGGTCTTCAGGGTGTTGTGCTCAGTCATTTGGTTCAGTGAATGAGTCAATGAGGATTTGGTGCTCCTCCTCTCACAGTGTGATTCAGCAAGCATTGTCTGCAGTTTAATGACTGAGGGGTGTAGTATAGCAGCTAGAAACATTGAGAAGAATGATTATGGGATTTAATGACAAATCAGCAGTAATTCTTGGGTGCACCTGGTAAACAATTCCTAGGTATATTTTTCCCGGAGAGGCTTCCCTCAGAAATGTGCTCACACTTCCTCCCTGTTGTATTGGGATTTTTGTAGTCCAGTGACCCAAAAACAGGGAGCACACAGACCAATTTTGGGCCAAACTCTTATTAATCCATCACCACCATTTATGGCATATGGAAATACAAATATTTGTATTCAGTTTCATCATTAATTTAAACATTAGCTGTGAAACAATGCCTGTGAAATTAGTCCAAGCTGCTCCCACTCTGTTGACATTATCTCAGTGGAAGTGTGATGGACACCAAACTCCTGCACGTCAAAGAGCACACAGTGAAGAGAGCAGTTCTGTGGAATTTCCCAGTCCTTGTATTATCAATGCCCATTTACTATACGCAAAGGATATGTGAGGGCCTGGGTACAGCTCTGCCTAAAGCAGTGCTATAGAGGAAAAGCAGGTAGGATGGCTTAGATTTAGACCAGTATAAGGTGATTGTCCCAGTGCTACAGTTCAGATGGAAAAACAGTCATCATTTCTGATCCTGTTTATACATTGCATTACAAAGGCAGCAGCAACAAATTTCATTTGGCATAGTATTTTAATCTTTTACCGTACACTGGAACAATTTCCTGATTAAAAACAATGCTTGCTGTGAACTGTTTGCGCCAACCTCACGCAGCTTCAATATAACAGCACCAATAAAAAGCTACACTATTGAAATTATTTGTAACTGCAAACCTTTGTTTCTAATATTTGTAGGCAAAATCAGTTTTACCTTTGTCTTTAAAAGATTCAGAAAAATATGATTATATAAATTCAAATACTCATCCTGTTTCTAAAATTATCAAAGCAGGTTTTGACATTTTGTGAAAGCACAAAATGGGTGATATCAAAGCATTGCCCTTTTGATTTCTCTACTGATTTTTTTTACCATTGGCATGCATTTTACATAATCCACTCCTTCCTTTCTTCTGAATCCCTCTCTCTTCTGCTAAATAACTTTTTTCATTGTTATAATTGTTTTGACCACCCATTCTAAATAATGTACATCCTTTGAGGGAAGAAAGTTAAGTCTAGTAACTACAAGCTTATTAGTTTAAGGTCAGATATAGGAAAACTGCTTGAGGCCATTATCAAGGACAACACATAAATTAATAAAGAATAGCCAGTGTGGATTAGGACACCTTCAAGAGGCGGTGCCTCAAGAATGCGGCATTCATCATTAAGGACCCTCACCATCTGGGACATGCCCTCTTCTCGTTACTACCATCAGGGAGGAGGTACAGGAGACTAAGACCCAAACTCAATGACTTAGGAACAGCTTCTTCCCCTCTACTATCAGATTTATGAATGATCGATGAACCCATGAACACTACCTCATTATTCCTTTGTTTTTGTACTAATTTATTTTTGTAATTTATAGGTTTTTATGTCTTTGCGCTGTACTGCTGCCACAAAACAACAAATTTCACATCATATGTCAGTGATAATAAACCTGATTCTGATGGCAAATTGTGCTGAGTTCTTTGTGCAGTTAGTACCCAGGAGGATTGGTGAAGGTAGTGCTGTGGATTTTGCATATGTAAACCTTCAAAACTCATGTAATGAAGTACTGCATCAAAGATAGAAACAAGAAAATAATATAAAAAAGGAATATAGAAACAAACTGGATCAAAGGGAATACAAAATTAATATGGGATAGGAGGTGTGAAGTAGGTGTGATTGGATTTCTTTCTAAGGAAGATGCAATGGGGTTCTCCAGGGATTTGTATTGGAACTAATACTTGAAGAGGGTGCAAAGATAGTTTACCAGAATGGTAACAGGAACAATAGATCAACTATGTGCAGGATGATGCAGGCTGTGTTGTTCTCCTTACTACAGAAAAGGTTAAGAGTTCTAGGGGATAGTACATTGTTCATAGCACTGAATAAGAAAGAGTGGCATTGTTGAAAATTGGCTTAACCTGGATTAACCTAGGTGTTTTAGTGCCTGTCAATGCAATGTCTTCTAAAAGACGTAACGGCTTCTTTGCACGGTAGAATACTTAACCTATTTACATGTGTAAATTTCAAGCTCTTATTGTAGACTCTACAGTCTGTGACATTGTTGTAAAGCAAGCGAGCCATGTCTCTCCTGTCCAATCAGAATCACAGTACAAATACTCACATCGATACACAGATGACAGCATGTCCATGCTTAAAGGTGCACTGCAGTCAGGAAATATGTCTCCTCATTTGTTAAGAGAAGGATCCTGGAAAAGTGATCACCCAGTGCTTTTTTCCAGCATAAATCTCTTCCAAGCGATATCACTAGGAGCACAACATGCAACATTCAGCTCATCTAAGTTCATCAAATTTCCTGGTTTGAAAAACAACAGTTCTTATTTACCCTTAGGACAATCAAGTTTTTCTAACCCATTTCCCTGGACACCATGCAATTTAAAGGAACAACACTCAAGCTGAAATCCTTCCTCACTGAGATCTGCGACCTTCTGCAGTCTCACGTGTGTGCCTTAACTGCTTTGCCAGTGGAGGTCAGGATCACACTTGCTCTCGGCTTCCTGGCCTCCGAATCATTCCAAGCTGCTGATTCTTATCTCTGCCACATTGTAGTTTGCTGCTCTCCACTGTGTTATGGAGGTCACGCAATGTCCACACTCAAGGAGAGCAGAACATCATTTACTGCAGCCCACAGAAGAAGATGGAGTAGGCACAGGTATTTGATTGTATTGCAGTGCCCCACTGCACAGGCATTCATGGTTTACACTCTTGACCTTACAGAGACCTCCCTTACAACCTTCTGCAAGGACTGCCTGGCTGTAACCCTGGAAGGTCATTACGGCCCCCTTGCATTGTTTTTTTTACCATCCTGCTCTGGTTCTTTTCACCCCATGGAGTTCTCTCCCACCCCTGGGAGTCCTCTCCCATCAATGAGAAGGATGCTGCTTTCATCGTGATACGCCCCTTCAAGAGCTGGTTGCAAAAATCACACCTACTGGGCTACATTGTAGAACTCGCAACATATCAACAGGTAGCACTGCACTAAAACCAAAACGTATGTTGCAGTGTGGCATTACTCGTGCTCTTCTGTGATTTGAAGTTCTCACTCTTCATTCAACTTTCACAAACATTGTTAGGGTGACCCATAACACAGTTTGAATGCTATATAAATGCCATGGAGCTATTTCTAATGCCCATTTTCCACTGGCAAATGGCTTGGTAGCCAGTGATAGATCCAAAAAGACGCAAGAGCCAAAGACGAGATGAGGTTCCTTTTTCCTCACAAGCAGTTGCTAAACTTTTAAACACACTGCCTGACATGATGGTGAAAACAGATTTCAGTGAGGACCAATGCACAGGGACACAAGGAGCACATTGGATTCTTGAACTGAATTGTACAGTTCTTTTAAAGCACTAAAGCACGTACAATGGGCCAAATGGCCTATTTTATAAGATGACACACGTCAGTTTAGCTTGACACATTTTCTTTTCAGCTGAGCTAACTGCCAAACAAATTAAAAAGAACCCTGCGAAATAATTCCAACTAAGCACACTGTTAAAAAAATGAATAACGTCTTTATGAACACAGACACTTTGTCACCTTCAGATGTGACATGAACAAACACTGGAACTTCTGGCTCTTTTGTTGTTTTCAGATTGCTCTTGATTCATGTTTGAAGTAGAGATCTGAAGCAGCCATTTAAGATAGGCTGATGAAGAATCCAATTTTAGCCCTGTTTGGATTTAGATGCATTAGCGGAGAATTTATTGCTTTAAAAAATGCTGACGATATTTCTGAAGAACAACAGAATGTTTCAGGTTCCCTCACTGAGCATTTTTGTACTTCAAAATAAGGCAAGTGCTGTTTCTTTAATAAAAAAAGTGTGACTGTAGGAAATCTGAAATGGGTTTCCATCCAAAACATTTACCTTTTCTCTTTCAGATGCTAATGAACTCACTGGGCTTTATCCGTCTTTGTGCGACAGTGTGAAATGATTATTAGCAAGTCAGCAACCAGCTTTACATCTCTCCCAATTTTTATTTCTACTGAATTCAGTGGTAAAGATTAACAATTATCAGTGAACGAAAAGATAGCAGTCCCACTGAGCTGGATAACAGTTGGAGCGACAGATCAAAGATCCTCAATAACTAGCCTTTGCTCTATTACTCAATCTGCTGCTGTCAGGTTTTCTATTCATACATGGGATGTTGGGTGTCTTCTGAACTGCAGCACTTATGGTGAATTTGTGCTGACAGTGTCGTGGAGTGGGATGTATAAAGATTTTGCCCCAGTGACGAAGAAGGAATGCCAATATATGCCTTGGTTAGGATACTCTGTGATTTGGAGGGAATTTAGAGGTGGTTGCAAATGACAGCTTCACTTGTCCTTGTAAATCTACTCTTCACTACGCCTGCTGATCTCTGGCAAGAGGGAATGAAACATACTCAGTTCTCTTAGAATTAAGAGTGTCAGTGACTGTTGGTGGTAAACTGGGAGATATTCCAAAACCTCATACTCCAACCTGGAAGAGCTTGATGCGTAACACAGCAAATAGGATCCAAAATCAGCTTGGTAATAGAAAGGTGATAGTGAAGGGATGTTTTTGTGGTGAGAAGCCTGGAACCAGTGGTATACTACAAGGATCACTCTGGAACCCTTACTGTTTGTCATATATATTAATGATGTGGAAAGGAAAATAGGAGGTATGATTCCTAGATAGAGTCATAGAGCAATACAGAATGGAGACACGCCCTTTGGCCCAACACATCCATGCCAACCAAGATGTCCATCTAAGCTAGATTTGCCTGCATTTTTCCCATATCCCTCTAAATCTTTCCTATCTATGTACCTGTCCAAATGTCTTTTAAATGTTGTTATTATACAGCCTCTGGCAGTTCATTCCATATACACACCACCCTCTGCATTAAGAAGTTGCCCCTCAAGTCCCATTTAAATCTTTCCCCTCTTGCTTTAAACTTATGACTTCTCATTTTCTTATTCCCTTTCTCTGGGAAAAAGTGTGTGCATTCACCTCTTCTATGCCACTCGTGATGTTGTACACCTCTATAAGGTCACCCCTCAGTCTCCTACATTCCAAGAAGTCCTAGCCTTCCCAACCTCTCCATATGACTCAGGCTCTGAAGTCCTGGCAACATTCCTGTAAATCTTCTTTGCATTCTTTCCAGTTTAAATATGCCTTTCCTATAACAGGGTAACCAAAACAGTACACAATACTCCAGGTGAGGCCTCACCAATGTCTTGTACAATTTGCAACATAATGTCCCAACCCCTAAACTCCAAGGATCCCTGCAGGTGGCAGCACAGGTGGAGAAGGTGGTGAAGAAGGCATATAGGATATGTGCATTTCTTAGTCAGGGCATAGAATATAGGAGCAGGGTGGAAATAGTCCAACTTTATATAACATTTGTTATGTTTCTTCTGGAGTATTGTGTGCAGTTCTGGTTACTATTCTGTGGAAAGGACATGATTGCACTGGAGAGGGTTCAGAGGAGATGTTGTCTGGGGTGGAGCATTTCAGTTATGAGGAGAGACTCAATAGGCTGGATTTATTTTCCTAGGAGCAGAGGAGGTTGAGAAGGACCGTAATAAAGGTATGCAAAATTATAAGGAGCATAAATAAGGTACATAATAAGAAACTTTTCTGCATGGCAGAGATCTCTAAAAGTAGAGTTTAGAGGGTTTGGATAAGGGGTAGGAGGTATATAGGAGATCTGAAGAGGAATTTTTTCACCAAGGGGGTGGTTGGAATCTAGAACACACTGCCTGGGGTGGAGGCAGATACTCCCACAACATTAAAGAAGTACTTAGACAAACAGTTGAATCGCCAAGGCAAAGAAGGCAATGGACCAAGTGCTCGTAAATGGTATTAGTGTAGATTGGTACTTGATGGTTAGCATGGACACAGCTGGTTACTGTACAATGGAATGACCTCTTTCTGTGGTAAATGACCTTTTAACTCTATGGTTTGTGGTAATCTGGTGATGTGTGCCACGTCATCATAAGTTCTAAGAACAGTGCTCGAGTTATACATTGAGCAACTGCAAAGCATGGGAATGAAGAAGTTACTCTGTCAAAGCCTTAATCTGTGTTATTTTATCTTCTTGGGAACTGGCATTTATGCTATTCTTTCCCCTGCCCTTGCTGTCGGTTGCTGGTGAATCACCATGCGCTTATCTCACCTCTGAGATAAATTATTCATCATTTCAGCATCTGAGCTGGTGGTGGCAAATGTTAAGTGAGTGACAGTATGTTAAACTGAGTCACTGCTTTCCTGCGATTCTACCACTACCTGGACAGGCTGCTCTTCCTGGCTTTCCAAAAGCAGAAAGCTTTAAGTATTTTATTGTGATGAGGCAAGCAGGGGAAAGTAAGAGGTGCATAACGAGAGGTGTGGAATGAGGGGAAAATGGGATGAAAGAAGAAAGGTTAAGTGAGAGGATGCCACTGGCTTTCACCTTTTCAGCCATATCCTTGTCACAGTCTCAGCAACAGATGCTCCAACAACGATGTGAATGGGAAATGATCTTTAAAAATGCATTCACTATCACATTGACCAGGTATGTAAAGTCATCAGCCTAGAAACTGGATTGCATAGAACTGATTTTTTTAAAATACTACATGAACCAAAATCAGTTTTAACCAGCGCTGGCTCTCATTGCAAGATGAAATATGCAAACTCCACACAGGTAGCACCGGCAATCAGGATTGAACCTGAGTCACTGGAACTACGAGGCAGCCAACTAAACGATTGTATCGCCCACACAGAGTGAGAAGCAGAATTAACACTTCAAGTGGAATGACCTTTCATCAGTTGAAAGGTCATGAAGGTGAAACATTAACTCTCTTTCTCTCTGTACAGATGCTGCCTGACCCACCAAGTATTTCCAGCATCTTCTATTTTATTTCAATTGTAAAATGCCTGCCAGCCATGCCTAAACATTCATGCACATCTCCTTTAAGAGCTGCAGGTTACAGTAGCTTTAAATACTGCCAGTCACATGGTATTATCAACCCTGCTGAAGTATGCAGCTCATGAACAGTGCAGTCAGTGCTAGGTCTACACAGCAATCAAGAACGTGAGTAGGCAGTTCAGTGCTGGCTTGTTGTCTCTATCAGAAGCAATGGGCAAGGGTTGATCATGCTTTGAAAACCCAGTGCCAGTCTTTTTTCCAAATTATCAAAGTTAAGCCCTACATGTAAAATCAGATGTCCCATTATAGCAGCTCACAGACCATTTTAGTTTGACATATTGAGTGGGTGGGTTGTCTCATTCCCTTTTAGCAATGTTGATGCCTTTTCATTGTAAGAAAGGGACAGGATACAAAGAGAGATTTTAATGTGAAGATTATTGGCAAATCACTGATCAAGGAAGCAATTAATAGGACAGAATTGCCACTGTTTCTCATGGTAGGGGTGTCAAAAACTAGAGGGCATAGGTTAAGGTGAGAGGGAGAAGATTTAATGGAGATCTGAGGGGTAAGCTTTTCACACACAGAGTAGTTGGTATCTGGAATAAGCTGCTAGAGGAGGTGGTGGAGGCAGGAACAGTAATAACATTTAAGAGGCATCTGGACAGGTACGAATGAGCAGGGCACACAGGGATATAGAATTAATGCAGGCAAGTGGGATTAGTATAGATAGGCATGATGGGTATAGAAGCAGTGCCTGCTTCTAGGCTGTATACTTTCTATACTTTATGACTCAATAACACAGATACATTGTCAGTGAATCAACTATTTAGGTCTGAAGCAAGACACCTAGCACAGTGAGGCAAATACTCTCAAGCATGTGTCCAAATTCCTTGATAACCTTTCATAAATCTCTCTATCATAAGATAACAGATCAGCCAAGATCTTATTAAAATGGCAGAGCAGGCTCAATGGGCTGAGTGGCCTTCTCCTGCTCCTAATTTATATGTTCATTTGTACACAAGGAAATAGAATAATGAAATAGTTTCAAGAATTACTAAGAGGAGAAAGTATTAAGTCCCAAGAAATGGAGAGTACACTGGGTTCACATCTGCCTTTCCTGATTCCAGAACAGAGCCATTGGATCATAGAGCTGTATAACATAGAAATGGGCCCTTCGGCCCACCTTGTCCATGCCAACCTTTTTACCCATCTATATTAATCCCATTTGCCCACATTAGGTCCATATCCTTCTATGACTTGCCTATTTGGGTGCCTGTCTAAATGTCTCTTAAACGTAGTGACAGCATCCGACATCACCACCATATGAACCACTCTCTCTGCAAGGAGCAGAATGTCCCAAAGTGCACCACAGCTAATGAAGATTTTTAGTAGTACAGCCAATGGTGTAATGAAGAGAAATGTGTCAACAACTTGGCACAATGCAAGGTCCCAGAAACAGCAATTAAGCAATTGGTCAGCTCCAGTATAATAATGCAGATGCTTTATTGACTGGTAATCCAGAGGCAAGAGCACTAATTCGGCACAAGATCATGTGCTACTGTTGCAGATTGGGAATTCGAATTCAGTTAAAAAACCTGAAAGTAAAGAGCTGGTATAAGTTATGAGATAATCATTAAGACCTAACCAGATTTAATTTCAGGGTTTCAGAAAGAATACTCAACATATTCTCAAGGCAATAAATCCTAGCCTTAACCGTGACACCCACATCCTGGGAATAATTAAGTGAATTTTGTTGTGGGATAAACTCCCCTGGTCTACTTTGGAAAATGCCAATTAGTCTTCTACTGTGGCACTCTGTCAGTATTTCACTGAAGTGTCGGTTTAGATTACTTGCTCATGCCCTGGAGTGGGCCAAGCCCAATAGATTTAGGCTCAAGTGAAGAAAAACAATTAAGGATACAGTTGAGAATTCTACTGTTTGGATCAAATGTAAAGGTTGAAACTTAGGGATCAGAGAAACAAAGCAAACAGAAGAAGAAAGACCGGTTTGGTTATTATGCTCACCCCAAGCCTTCAAATATTATGTTGAAAGAAAGGCCTTGAACTTATTGTATACAACCTTTAATGATCACATTTTACAGCTGTTGAAGCTCTTTTGAATTATAGTCACTGTTATAATGTCGAAGGTGCCAACTTGCACTCAACAAGCTCCCACATGATATCAGGTGGATGATAGCTTTTAAAAATAGAATTAAATATTGCGTGAGTCAGTGCATTCAGACAAAATTGAAGAAATTTGAAGGGATAGATGAATATTCTAAATATTTTTCTAATTAAAATCAGAGGATTTGAGAACATTGACAGAAAACTTTCCCATGGTATGTTTAATGAGTATGGATTTAGTGGAAAATATGGTAGCTTGATATGGCTTTTTAAGGACAAAGGGGCAGAATTGTTTGTTTTAATGTTAAGTCTAAAGCTACCAGTACAAGGCGAATAAAATTGGAGGAAAAGTGACTAATTCAGTGAATGATGCTCATGGGTGACTGGATGAGAGAGGATATGGAAGATTAGGAGGCTCTGTGGGTGGGGTTATGTGACTGTGAATGATGTTTGGCAATTGACAGACCGATTGAGTTAGTCACATAGTGTGTTCATTTGGATGAGACATTGACAGTGACCGCGTGGGTGACTAACAAACATGAGCAGGTGGGAAATCTGCATTTAAGCAACTCCTATATGTGATATGCTTTGTTATTTATGAAATACAAAGCTTAACTTTTTTTCAACAAAAGCATTAGTAACCAATCATAATTCTCAGTTATATGTCAACTCATTAACATAGCTTTTAGAGATTAAGAAAAGTACCACATTTTATCTTGTTAGGCATGCCCAACCTGTTATCCCAGTATTTTGCCATTAAGAATGATCTACTGTGGTCCAGAGCATTCACTTTTACATATTCATGTTGGCGTATGGGGGAGGAGGGAGGGAGGGAGAGCGAGAGAGAGAGAGAGAGAGAGAGAGAGAGAGAGAGAGAGAGAGAGAGAGAGAGAGAGAGAGAGAGAGAGAGAGAGAGAGGTTTCACTTGGTTCATTATCCCTATCCCAAATAGACATACAATGACTTGATGTATTTGTAAGTAATTCATGTGGTTAGAGGGAGTATATAAGCATTATGTGCAGTGAGTTCCTTGATGTTTGAGTTAGAATAAACATCTTTGTTCAGTACAGTAACTAGAACTTACGAAAAGACACAGTAGTATCCAAAATCTGTCTGAGGATACTTTACAATAATTAAGAAAGAAATTTATATGGCTTCTTTAGTTCACCAGGACAACCCAAAGTCCCTTACATCTGGTGTACTTTTGAAGTCTGAGTGGCATTGCTAATTAGGGATATCATCACAGCTGCAGAAAGGGAGGACGTCATGGAGGGATTGTCTACTGAGTCGGAGTGGGTGGAAGTTAGAAACAGGAAGGGAGCTATCAATCTATTGGGAGTATTCTATAGGCCCTCCAATAACCACCAGGACACTGAGGAGCAGATAAGTAGGCAGATATTGTAAAGGTGCAAAAATAAAAGTGTTGTTGTCATGGGAGACTTCAACTTCCCTAATATTGATTGGCACCTCCTTAGTGCAAAAGCTTTAGGTAGGACAGGATTTGTTAGGTGTATCCAAGAAGGATTCCTGACACAGTATGTGGACAGGCTGACTAGAGGAGAACTCATACTGGATCTATTACTAGGCAATGAACCTGGTCAGGTGACAGATCTCTCAGTGGGCAAGATTTCAGAGATAGTGACCACAACTCCCTGACCTTTAGCATAGCCGTGGACAGGGATAGGAGCAGACAATATGAGAAAGTTTTTAATTGGGGGAGGGCTAATTACAACGGTATTAGGCAGGATCTTGAGAGTGTAGATTGGAAACAGATGTTCTCAGCGAAATGCACAGAAGAAATGCAGAGGCTGTTTAGGGAACACTTGCATGGGGTTCTGGACAGGTTTGTCCCACTGAGACAGGGAAAGGATCGTAGGGTAAAGGAACCATGGTTGAAAAGAGAGGTGAAATTTTTAGTCAAGAGGAAGAAGGAAGCATATTTGAGCTTTAGAAAGCAAAAATCAGGCAAGGCTCTTGAAAATTATAAGATAACCAGGAAGGAACTTAAGAAGGGACTTAGGAGAGCTAGAAGGGGACATGAGAAGGTCTTAGTGATTTAAGGAAAACCCCAAGGCATTCAAAATGTACATGAGGAACAGGAGGATGACTAGAGTGAGGGTAGGACTGCTCAGGGATAAAGGGGGAAAAATGTGCATGGAGGTGGACGAGGTAGGGGAGGTCCTTAATGAATACTTTCCTTCAGTGTTCACACGGATGAGAGACTTTGACAAGTCTGAACTCAGTGTAGAATAGGCTAATATGCTGGAGCAAGTTGAGGTTAAGAAGGAGGTAGTGTTGGAGCTTCTGAAAAACATTCGGATAGATAAGTCCCCGGGACCAGATGGGATATAACCCAGGTTGCTACAAGAGGCGAGGGAAGAGATTGCTGAGGTGTTGACGATGATATTTGCATCCTCCCTGGCCACAGGAGTGGTACCAGAGAATTGTAGGCTGGCTAATGTTGTTCCCTTGTTCAAGAAAGGTAATAGGGATAATCCTGGGAATTATAGACCAGTGAGTCTTATATCAGTGGTGAGCAAGCTATTGGAGAGGTTTCTTAGGGACAGGAGTTACGAGCATTTGGAGAAGCATAGTCTTATTAGGGATAGTCAGCATGGCTTTGTGAGGGCAGGTCATGCCTCACAAGCTTAAAAGAGTTTTTTGAGGAAGTGACAAACCAAATAGATGAGGCTAGAGCGGTGGATGTGGTATGTATGGACTTTACTAAAGTGTTTGACAAGGTTCCCCTTGGTAGGTTCATCCAGAAAGTCATGAGGCATGAGATCCATGGAGACTTGGCTAGGTGGGTTTAGAATTGGCTTGCCCACAGAAGGCAGGGGGTGGTAGTAGATGGAGAGTATGCTGCCTGCAGGTCGGTGACTAGTGGTGTTCCGCAGGGATCTGTTCTGGCACCCCTATTCTTTGTGATTTTTATGAATGACTTGGATGAGGAAGTGGAGGGATGAGTTAATAAGTTTGCAGATGATATGAAGGTTGGAGGGGTTGTGGATAGTGTAGAAGGTTTTCGTAGGTTACAACAGGATATAGATAGTATACAGAGTTGGGCGGAGAAGTGGCAAATGGAGTTCAATCCAGAAAAGTGTGAAGTGATAGACTTTGGAATAACGAACAGGAAGGCGGAGTACAAGGTTAATGGCAGGATTCTGAGCAGTGTGGAGGAACAGAGGGATCTTGGGGTCCAAGTCCATAGACCCCAAAGTTGCCACACAAGTTGATAGGGTGGTTAAGAAGGCGTATGGTGTGCTGGCATTCATTAGTTGGGGGACTGAGTTCAAGAGTCACGAGGTAATGTTGCAGCTCTATAAAACTCTGGTTAGACCACACTTAGAGTATTGTGTTCAGTTCTAGTCACCTCATTATAGGAAGGATGTGGAAGCTTTAGAGAGGATGCAGAGGAGACTTACCAGGATGCTACCTGGATTAGAGAACATGTCTTATGAGGAAAGGTTGAGTGACCTAGGGCTTTTCTCTTTGGAGCAACACAGGATGAGAGGCGACTTGATTGAGGTGTATAAGATTATGAGGGGCATAGATAGAGTCGACAGCCAGTACCTTTTCCCCAGGGTAGCAATAGCAAATACCAGAGAACATCCATTTAAGGTCAGAGGAGGAATGTTCAGGGGAGATGTCAGAGGTAGGTTCTTTACACACAGAGAGAGGGGTGCCTGGAACGCACTGCCGGGGGTGGTTGTAGTGGCTGATACAATATGCACATTTACAAGGCTCTTAGGCACATGGAAGTAAGAAAAATGTAAGGTTATGGGCTGTGCAGGAGGGAAGGGTTAGATTGATCATGGAGCAGGTATTCATATAGTTTGGCACAACATCGTGGGCTGAAGGGCCTGTACTGTGCTGTACTGTTCTATGTTCTATTCACTTTCATAATGTGTGGAACAGCATGGCCAATACGTACACAGCAAGGAGCAATGTTCTGTTTTGGTTACGTTTGTTGGGTTGAAAAAATTGGACATGTCATAGTATGACAACTTACTGCATTTCCAGGAAAAAAATGCCTGGTGGGTTTTTGTGCCTACCAGAAAAGGCAGTCAGAACCTAAATGAATATCATCTTCATGACTCCCAGGTTACCAATCCACAAGCAATCTACCATGTATGGCTCGTTGAATCAGCCACTGTCATTTGTTGAATGTTGAACGCTTGCAATGGAGGATGTTTGGTTACTAGCCCATGCTTGTTAGTTGCTGTACTAAACAGCAGTATAGAAGATCCTAGGCAAAAAAAATTATTTAAAATATCTTAGGCTGATTCAGTGCAAAAAAAAAGGAAAAATAGGGTCAGGTCTTTGGAGGACTCTTGAAGTATAATCCAAAGGTTTGGAAAGTGAAGTCAATGCTGGAGGCAATTTAGCTATGATAGAACAGGAACTGTCAACAAGGTAAATGTGAAGGATACAGTATCGCAGGAGGATAGTGTGCTCATCCACATCAAGGTTCACAGCAAGGTTGAGAAGGATCAGGAGATAATGCATCAAGGTCACAGTTACCAATGCTTACATTTACAGCTTTTATTTAGCCATTTTAGTAATGACAAGAGTTCTCCTAATTGAAGAGATCCAAATGTAGTGTCAGAAAGATAGATGTGGATTGGAGTTTAGGAGTAGAAAGGCAGACTAATTTATAAGCACAGATGATCAAAGGTGGAAGTTTATAAGGCAAAAATATGGTTTTGTTAGGGGGTGGTCAGCTCCTGAGGAGGGGAAACAAATCCGAGGGTGTCATTTATTGTATCCAGTGCTCCCAGTGCAGCCTCCTCTACACTGGTGAGACCTGACGCAGATTGGGTGACTGCTTCGTCGAGCACCTTCGTTCTGTCCACTGCAAAAGCCAGGATCTCCCACTGGCCAGACACTTCAATTCTACATCCCACTCCCATACTGACATACCTATCCACAGCCTCCTCTACTGCCACATTGAGGCCAGACACAGTTTGGAGGAACAACACCTCATATTCCACCTTGGTAGTGTCCAACCCGATGGCCTCAACATTGATTTCTTTAACTTACGGTAACCCCTCCCTTCTTCCCGCACCCCCCCCCCCCTTTTTTATTTCCCTTCCCTTTGTTTTCCCTCATTCCTGGCCCCATCCAAGTTGACATTGTGAGTTAACATACCCAAAATGCTGGAGGAACTCAGCAGGTCAGGCAGCATCTTTGGAGGGAAATAAACAGTCAATGTTTCAGGTCAAGACCCTTCATCAGGACTGGAAAGGAAGAGGGCAGAAGCTGGAATAAGAAGGTCAGGGGAGGGGGAGGAGCACAGGCTGGCAGGTGATAGGTGAGTCCACGTGAGAGGGGGAAGGTGGATAGAAGGGAGTGATGTAAGAAGCTGTGAGGTGATAGGCAGAAGAGGCAAAGGGCTGAAGGAAGAGGAATCTGGTAGGAGAGGACAGTAGACCATGGAATAAAGGGAAGGAGGTGGGAATGGGTGGGCAGGTCATCAGGGCGGGGGAGGGGAAAGGGGAAAGAAAAGACATTTTGGGTATGTTAAATCACAATGTCAACTTGGATGGGACCAGGAATGGAAGTTGGATGAGCAGCAGTTTATTGGGAATGCAGTCAAGGGAGAAGAACTAGATTCTAATGGACAGGGTAAAATGAAGAAGGAACAGAAAGTTAGATCACATGGGATCCAGGGTGAGATAGCCAATCAGATACAAAATTGGCTTGGTGAGAGGAGTCAGAGGGTGGTAATGGAGGGCTGTTTATCAGATTGGAGCCCCGTGACCAGCAGTGTGGCAGGGATCAGTGCTGGGTCCCCTGTTGTTTGCCATATATGTTATTAATTTGGATGAAAATGTGAGTGGCACGATCAGTAAGTTTGCAGATAACACTTGTCTGAGTGAAATTCCATCTACCATCCATTTACCCACATTCCCAGTTGACCTAGATCCTTCTGTAGCCTTTGTCAGCCACCTTTACTGTTCACTGCATCACCAAGTGCAGAGTTATGCATTTTGTGAAGCTAAACTGGGGAGGACATACACAGTGAATGACTGGGCCCTGGGGAGTGTTGTAGAGCAGAGAAACCTAGGGGTACAAGTACATAGTTGCCTGAAAGTGGCGATACAGGTAGACAGAGTGGGGAAGATTGCATATGACACACTTGCCTTCATCAGTCGGGGCTGTACAGCTGTACAATACATTGGTGAGACTGCACTTGGAGTGTTGTGTGCTGTTCTGGTTACCGTGCTAAAGGAAGGATATGATTAAGCGAAAGGTTCACGAGGGTGTTTGCAGGGTTCCAACCTGAAACGTCAACAAATCCTTTTCCATCCACAGATGCTGCTCGACCCACTGAGTTCCTCCAGCAGATCATTGCTCACAAGGGTGGGTTGTTGGGACTGGAGGGCTTGAATTATAAGGGAGAGACTGGATAGGCTGGGACTGTTTTCCCTGGAACGAAGGAGGATGAAGGGTGAACTTTTGGAGGTTTATAAAATCATGTGGGACATTGATAAGGTGGATGGCCACAGTTTTTTTCCCCCAGGGTAGTGGAGGACATAGGTTTAAAGTGAGAGGGGAAAAATTTAAAGGGAACCTGAGGGGCAAGTTTTTCACACAGTGTGTGGTAGGTATATGGAAGGAGCTGCCAGAAGAAGTGGTAGAAGCAGGTACTATTACAACATTTAAAAAACATTTTGGCAGGTACATAGACAGGAAACATTTAAAGGGGATATAGGCCAACTACCAGCAAACAGGAGTAGCTCATGTCGGCACCTTGGCCAGCAGGACAAGTCGAGCCAAAGGGCTTGTTTCCATGCTGTACAGCTCTCTGATTCCATGAATCCATGAGAGGGGATATACAGGAAACAAGGGCTCATAGAAAGAGGAGCTTGGAGGGAGATATGGTTCATTAGGGAAGCAGCAGAAGCAGCTGAACAGATGGTCACAAAGCCTCTCACACTGATTGTTGAAGGTGAGCATGTATTAACAGAAGGGAAAAGGGTTTAAGAGAACAATTGGAAAAAAGAAACCACGGATAACATGGATATAGAGGATTATCTGAAGCAAGATAACAGCACGTTCTCTAAACACAAATACATTTCTTAAAATTTGAGCACTAAATGCTTATTTCTATGGCCTAAACATACACAGAAAGGATTATCATGTTACTAAATACAGACTCTTCGATTCTGAGGTAAAAAGGTCATGGACTATTACTATGAAGTTTTTATATAAGGCTTACATGATTTCTAAGCTAAGCACTAGCACTCTTGGTGACTTTATAGAGAAAACATCAACATTTGATTGACTTGTGCACTGTTGATCTTGTCATTTGCTGTCATATGAATAAATCCCAGATGCTGCTGTTTATAAATGCATTTAACTTTCTTTTTAACATGGCAGATTTCATAAAGCTCAACTCAGCTTAAAGAAATATATATTTTTATATTGTGTTCATCAATATGAAGGTTTCTACTATCTATAAGACCAACAAAGAATTTACTAATGTATTAGATTCTTGACTAAAAAAAATACATAGGATTACTTTTTGGATTCAAGTTCATTTCCACAGCTTGTTTATAACTTTATATGATTTATTGAAAAAAATGGATATAGATTTTAGTTTTAAATACTGTAATATGCTGTCTAATTGATTGACCTCCATATTGCATGAAAACAGAACACCTCTGCATATCACAGTTTTTTTCCTCCTCCAGTGGTCCTTTACCAATAAATTTCAGTGAAAGGTAAATTCTAGCCCGAGGCCTTTTTTTATTACTAAAAGCAATGGGATTGCATTAAGACCTGTTGGATTGTACCTAAAGGTTTTCAAATCTATCAGACAATCGGACTAGAATTAAACCTGTCACATCAAGTTCGTACAGCACAATAAAATGAGAGATCAGCACAAATGGTGGCACTCCAGGCTTAATTGCTTTGAAGTTGTACACGCTGGAATAGCTTTTGAATAAAATTGGATCACAGTCCAAAAATACTGTGATTATATTCAGAGGCTTCGAAACCGGGTATAACAAATACAACTACAAAGAAATCCTGCAGCAGGGGTGCTAGTGTTGATTCACATGTCACATATCATTGTGAAATTCGGTATTTACAATATTTGTTTTAGGTACTCAGAGCTTATTATTACATTTAAATGCACTATACAGGCCTTATCAGTGGCCCATAAAATTAGGATAAGAGGACTTGAAAGAAACTAGCAAATGCATGCTTAAACTTAGCCTGAATATGTAGCAAGGAGGAGTAGGAAAATTCCATTGAAAAACTACCTTCTTTGACTTTTTTTATGGAAATTCAATTGAATGGCACCCTTTGACATAATTTCCATGTCAGGGGCATATGGGTAGAAGTTATTCCTCATCAATGTGAGGCAAATTGGACCACAGTGCCCAGGAATGCTTATTGTTGGACATTCCCTGGAAAACTGATTTTACTATTTCATCATTATCTTGCCCGCTAAGTTAATATTTTGCTTTCCATCCTTTGGTAGCAGAATCCCACAATATACTGAAGTCCCACACCACCAGGTTCAGGAACAGCTAATTTCCTACAACCATCAGGTTCTTGAACCTACCTGCACAACCCTAACCCTACCTCAGCAATGGAACACTACGAACCAGCTCTTTGCACTATCACGGACTTCTCTTGGATTGTGTCTTTGTTTTTTTTTGCACTAAGGTCTGGCTTTTACATGGTCTTCTTTCACTTGATGTATAACTTGATGTATCATTTATGTATAATTGTTATCGTGTGTTTTCTGTACCTACATGCCTGTGATGCTGCTGCTAGAAAGTTTTTCATTGTACCTGTACCTCACCGAATTTGTGCTCATGACAATAAACTTGACTGTCCCAACCCTCTACTGCCAAAACCACCATACCCCAATGTCACACAATTGCCCTAGGCCTTAACCATTTGATCTCCTAACATATGTTGGCCCTGCCACCCCCCTCCTCCCCAGATTATTCAATTGCCAGTTCCCAACTCCCTCTCCCTCCACCATCACCATTTAAAACGTTGTCCCTGATCATCACCCCCCTACCCATTCCCCTCCAATCCTTTCCACTCAAACATCACTATTCAAACTGTTGATCCCCAGACCCCCCATCAACATACCTAATTTCCCCAATTCCCTTCAATCATCACAATCCAAAATCAAGGAATTCAATTCCCCCATCATCACTATCCAGACTGTCAGTCCCCAATCACTGTGCAAACTGGACTACTTAAAATTCTAGAGTGCCCAAATGAGATTGAGAAATTGTATGCCAACAATGGTGGCTGGTAATTGGGGCCTGGTAGCTTGGGTGCTGGTGACGGTGGAGATGGAGATTGGTGCTCAACAGATTGAGTGGTTAAAACTGAGCTTTGCTCTTCTTATATTTTCCTCAGTCCATCCAAGGTTACAATAGACATATGACTCAAGACAGAAGCAATTTAATCACAGTGCTTTCAAGCTTTACAAAAATTGGAAACCAAAACCATTTGGAAAAAAAACAAAGCAAAATATTGACAAAGTCATCTCCACTAACTTTTCATAATGAACACACAGAAATGTTTAAACCAAACTCACATCTGGGTGGTAAGACACATAGCAATGTTTATTCAAAGTCATTGCTGAAATTGTTCTCAATATAAAGCATCATAGTTTGAACTTAATCTTATAGACATAATAAGAGTATAAGAATATATAGTATATTAATTACCTGGAAGTGTGTTACTCGAGTCTAATTCAATTAATGTTTCAACAGCATCATAAACTGAGGGAGCCAAGGTTTCATCTATCCTCACTAAGGAAGTATATGGTGATAATGTTGAGAATGGTAGAGGAACAATGTGAAATAGTTTTAAAGAAAATCACAGGATCTGTATTGTTGTATGTTTCTCTTTGAAGTGAATTAACAGTAAAGGTATGCAACAGGGACTTGCATTAGCATTATTTATCATTTAATGATTGATCTCACACGTAATCATTTTGCTCAGAAGTTAATTCCTTTATCTTACTGCTGGTGAAACATTGCGCAGATAAGCACAAAACTTTCCAGTTCTGATTCTTTATGCAGAAGCTAATAGCATCGCCCAAAAACATCAAGTCATTTTCAGAATCACTGCTTTTGTCAGTTTGATGAAACATTGAACAGGCAGAGGAATTGGACAGAAGACTGCTTTTTATGCCTCTTCCTATCCCCAAGGCTCAGACTTTTCACACAAAATCTCAAGCATGTTCAAAATAATTATAGGTGTGGGTGTTGATTGACTAGGCAACGTTGAGCAAAAAAAACTACGATTAATTTTCCATACCCATGGGTGAAAGCAGAAATATGAATTTTTAATTCTATTACAATATACTACAGTGAAATTCAAGTCCCAGAGGTGGAAGAGTTGCAAGCTAACATTTTTTTTTTAAAAAGCATGTTATTTTCATATTAAAAAACCAGATGTATTTAATACAGAAGCAGAAAGTGCTGGAAGTATCCATCAGGTCAGACAGCAGCAGTGAGAAATAAAAGCTAGTTGATGACTTTCACCAAAAACAGGAAATGTTTGAAACCAAACATAAAACATGTTGCAGAGAATGGATAGAACAAAACAATTGTGGCATCTCGGCACCCCGGTAAAACCAAAGTCAATGGGCATCGAAGGGTAAACACAAAAATATTGGAATCACACCTGCACAAAGAAAGAGCCTTATAGTTGTTAAGAGTTCCATCTTCCCAGCCCCAGGATATCACTGTAGAAATTATACAAAGCAGTGTCCTAGGCCCATTCAAACTGTTTCATCAATGATATTCCTTCCATCATAAGGTCAGAAGCGGGGATGTTCACTAATGATTGCACAATGCTTAATTTCTTTTGCAAATCCTCATGTATGCATGCAGCAAGACCTAACAATGTTCAGGCATGAGCTGATAAAGTGGCAAGTAGCAGCTGTGCCGGCAAAGTGCCAGGCACTGACCTTATCCAAAAAAAGTTTAACTGCACCTGATATTCAATGGCATTGCTGTCGTTTACTCACACATCAACAATACCCTGGGGGTCACCATTGACTAGAAATTCAACTGGCCAGCCACATAAATACCATGGCGATGAGGGCAGGTCAGAGGTATGCCGGTGGGTGACTCAGTTGCTCACACACCACAACCTTTCCACCTTTTACATGGCACAAATTAAGAACATGGCAGAATACTCTCTAGTTGACTGGACATTGACAGCAACAACAGCTGTCAAGAAGCTCAACAAGATCTAAGACAGCGCAGCCCATTTATTTAGCACTCTATCAACCACCCTAAACATTAACCTTCTGAATCTACAACCTTTACTACCAAGAAGGATAAGGGCAACAGGTACATGGTAACATTTCCACCCGTAGATTGCCCTTCGAGACACACACCATCCAAATATATCACTGGTCCTTTATCATTGCTGGGTCTAAATCCTGGAACTCTCTACCCAAAAACACTGTGGCAGTACTTTTACCAGAAAGACTGCAATTATTCAAGAAAGTGGCTCACTCACCACCACTTTTTCAAGGGCAATGAAGGATCAGCAAAAATAATTGGCTTTGCCTGGAATGCCCAGATCCCAAAAATGAACAAAAACTATCTTTGATTGGGTGGACACCAAGAGAGACAGAATGACTCAAATGGTAGTGGTGCTGAGTGGGAGTGGGTAGTGAAAGCTTACTAATTGCAGCTGATTTATCTGGAGGAGATAGAAGGAGATGGATAAGAACAGAGGAAGGAGAGAAAAAAAGACAATGCTGGAATCTGAGATATAGAATATTGCTGTTCCAAAATATAAAAGGATGTTAGAAGTAATCAACAAATCAGGCAGCATCTACGGAGAGAGAAGTTGGTGGTAATATTTCAGGCTGACAATCTTTCATCAGAACTGGCCTGCTCTAATACAAATTGGAAAGGCTGCTTACCTGAAGTTGTTCAATTTAATGTTGGGTACAGACAGCTGTAACATGCCTTGAAGGAAGATCAGATGCAGTTCCTCAAGTTTACATTGGGCTTTGTTGAAACAGGGTAAGAGGCTGAAGACAAAGTAGTCAGAGTGGGAGTGGGATGGAGAATTAAAGTGAAAACTCAGAGTGTCCTTTCAGACTGAACATAGGAATTCTGTAAAAGGGGAGTGGGTCCTTGTGGAAATGAGCATCAGTGGTGTCACAGAGATATGTAGGAAGAGACTGGATAAGGGGAGAAAGAATAGAGTCAAGGTAGGAAGACCTGCTTATGGATTGTGGGGAGCAGGTATAACCATGCTGTGTATGTTTCAGGTTCTAAAGCTGCAGGCCCAAATGATGTCCGTGAGACAATGGCCTGATATTTAGTAGTTGAGTCTCAGTCCAGAGGAATGTATGATGAAGTACCAGGGAGCTAATTTTCAGGATCTGTGAGCTGGAGGTCAGTTTGCTAAAATGTAATAGAACCACTAATGTTATCACATTTGGTGACAATGTTGGGTTGGTCCATAGTGAGTGGAGAGCTCTAAGCTCACAGTTCACCAAATTATATCTTTCATAATGAATTTAGACCATAGCTAAGCACAAACCATAAAGGAGCATTTGATAATACCAAATAAGAAATCATTAATGCACAAAATCTATCTTCTTTACTATTTTTTAGTTCATCGAGTTAATGTAATGATTATGGATGTGACCCAAAATTCCAGTCAATCTGAACTGCAAAACAAATTACAGATGACAAAACCTGCTCTTGGCTGTTGCAACAGGATCACTAATAACCTTGTCAAAAACACTACCCATTATATGTATTTTGATGGTGTTTGGTATGTCATGCAAGATTATAGGTACAATTGATCAGTTCCTAATTGAGGCAGACAGTTTTAAATCTCATTGTGTTTGGACTCATACAAGTAAAAACAATGTTTTCTTTAGCTCACTCTCTCTTTAAGTATAGCTCCCATTTTGAAGCATAGAATCCCTCAAATTACCCTTCAGTGCCTGGCTCAAAATGGGAACAACTTTTCTCAGCTGTATGCATAAGAGAAGATTTGCCAACTGCCTTTCAACAGTTGCAGGTAGCAAAATCCTTCTGTACCCACCTTTCTGTAATTACTCACCACATGCCTTCCAATATGTCGTCAAAGTGCAAAACAGATGTAGGGTAAACAGAAAAATACAGAGGCATTCATGAAAGTACAACAGCAGGACAAATGAAGACTACTAAGCAATCTGTATTTATCAGCATATGTAGTGGTCTTTGCTTGTGCTGTAATTGGGACTGCAATGAGTCTCATCTTAGGAATTCTCAGTCTTTCTGGGCTTGTCTTAACACTGCATCCTCACACAATCTGGTTCTACATCCTTCATGACTCCGAGGATATTGAGAAAGACCGTACACATTGACAGCAAGATAAAGTCAGATTCCAGCCATATAAAATGTGCTGCCTGCAAAATGTGTGTGTGCAGCGATGACCAAGATATGGTCAGATATTTTAACAACTGATAACTGTCCAGATATCAGTTATCACCCAAAGATCCTGCGAGATATTACTCAGAAGCTTGCTTGTTTTCTATCATTATATTCACATGATTCCCCAAAACAGAAGAGCAATGCTCAGGGAATCCATTTTGGTTGCAAAGGAAGTTAATGTAAATGTTGAAGGTACTGTCACCTGCTTCAAGTGAACAACAATGCTGAACCATTTTATTGATACTGGCAGTAATAACTTCAGTAGCCTCCACCATTTCCTTGCCAAATAACCAATTTTACCTTTACCAACTCAATTGTCATTTACAGCTTTACTAATTGGGTTTATGCAGCAACAGTATGGATGAATAAAACTGTACTGGAATACTAAAACTTCCATGGAAGTCAATCAAAAGAAATAGAAACAAAGAAAAAGGGGGTGCTTAAAAATTAAAAAGTAAACGATAAAAGCCAAAACACAGGAAGAAGAACAAAGATCTGATAAAAGTGGAAAATAAAAGACCAAATCATTTCAAGAAAATAAGAAATAAACAGACAAACAAAAGGGAATAAAAAAAGAATTAAAACCAAACATAAACAATACTAAAAATAAGTATACTTAAAGGAAAAGTGTAGCTGCAGGAATACTTTAAAATTAAAGCCATTAGTTACAGTATTAGAGAAGCAGCCCTAGGCTCTTACTTATTGAATGGCAGAAGAGAAAATGTTCAAATTTGGTTCACTTTTCTGTGCAAGAGTCACAGTTGAAGAGGAGTAGGTTTATTGCAAAGGCATAGATTGAACTGTTAACTGGTATTTTCCACAAAACTAAAGATGAATTTGAAAAGATTTGTCAAGAATACTGGCATATTTTAAACTATCATTAATTTTGAAAATTACAATGCTTTGAGAGAGTCCTATCTAGCAGTAAATCACTGCCACCCTTAAGATAAAATATTTTACAATGAATGCATTTATCAAGTCACTTGAAAGGATGGCTGCGCCACCTTTGAATAGTTATGCTTGCGAAGGCATAAGTTAATTTGAAATGCAAAAGAATCAGCAGTAAGTTATCAACAATGAGATTGGTGCACTTGGCAGAAAAAATGTGCAGTGTGGTGCTAATCTTGTCATTGCAGACATCTGTAACCCTGCCTGGGGATATTTGCACTGTAGGGGATCACTGGCACAAAATCAAATTCAATGGCACAAGTTAGTAGAGATGCTGCCTCACAGCTCCAGTGACACAGGTTTTATCCTGATCTCTGGAACTGTCTGTGTGGAGCTTGCATGTTCTCCCTTTGACTGCGTGGGTTTCCTCTGGCTGCTCCTGTTCCCCTCCCACATGCTAAAGAAGTGGTAACTGGCAGGCGAATTGACCAACATAAAATTGTCCCTCATTTGGTGGGTGATAGAATAAATGGGAATGTGGGAAAGAATAGGTTACAGGAAAAATTAGTGGAAGAATGGGATTTCTCTGTGAGCCAGCATAGACTTCATGGGCCAAATGGCCTCCTTGGTAATAAGGAAATACGAACCAAGAAATAGTCAAGACCAGTTCTTTCTTTGTTTAATTCCAGTGCCTAGGTATGTCCAAAAATATTCACTGCTATTCATTGAGGAATTGTTAGCAGAATCTTGACAGGTTGGAGAGGCTAGTTTTTTTTTGTAATATGAATGCTGATTTTCCCAGGCCCAAGTGATGGAGAAATCATGAAGATGAAAATTCCAAAACTTCTCAGAACTTTGCATGAATTTGTGTAGCATTGCCCAAGAGACAAAAATAGCAGAACGAAAATATGTGTATCTTGTCCCCTCACATCTCAAATGAGTGGAGACATTGCTCCAATATCATATGTAATCTGATGCAGGTTAGTGGATTGATTTCCCAGCATACAAGCTAAGGAAATGACTCAGTTTTGTGCAGCTCCTCACAATTTCACTGCAAGTAACTAAGACAACGTGCATATTTATGAGTCATCCCTCCTAATTCCCACAGCGCATGGCAACAAAACAGCACCAGTTGAAATATGGGAGCTTTGATATTTATTTTCCCAGCTGTCGACAGTTGTCGACAGTCCTGAGGATAAATGAAAGTGTGCTTCAGTTAAAGTTGATGCATGTTTGTACCTAAAACCCCTAAACCCACTCACCCCAAACACTAATATCCAATCCAATCTATAGTAATCTTCTAACACCCCCATCCCTAATCATACCTCAGATCACACCCTTCATCCTAGCTCTACAATCTAATTCTGTTCATGGGATCCATCTTGCAAATTTTCAACTACTCTCATCCACTACCACCACCCTGACCCTTTGCCTCCATCTCCCCATTTCATACTCTGTAGCCTGGTCACTACAGGGCATTTCCTAGCCACCTAAACCACATGCTTAATACTTGCAGCAGTTTCCATAAGCCTCTTCCAATTGGGAGCAGCTACTAATCTGCAATATCAACAACGGATTGCAGCTGTCCACTGAGCCCTAAACTAAAACATGAATCCCTTCCATTTATCACATTCTCCACTTTTTCTCTGAACTTCACCAATCTGTAAGGTAACATATTACAACACCTCCAATAGGTTTTACCCATTCCCTTCCTATCACACTACCCTCACCCTCTCAGGGCCCTGTACCCATCTCTGAGGTTTTCCGATCTTACTGCAGGTTCACGCAGAGTAAATGAACAGGTCTGAGAGGAAACAGACAATGAAGAGAAAACAGAAACAGATGGAATGGCAGATGTTACAGAGAGGAGTTAGACAATACATTGGTGTAGAAATGACAGCTTTTTTGTTGAATCAAGTCTCTTCTGACATTTTTGATGCAACTACCAAAACCTCACAAAATCAGGACTAAACAGTGTTCTTCTTGCAGTTTCCTTTTCGTTTATGAGATGGTGACTTATGCACCACATTTTACAGAGTTGCTCAACTTTGAAACAGAGCAACTGTCATGACTAGCTAACGCACAAACTCATTAAGTTTGCTCTTTTCAAAGTAATAACAATTAAAACACAACAACACACAAGCCATTAATCCACAAATTCATGCAAAGTTGAACAAGAATTAAAATTTAGTCTAACATTTTTGTGCATCACTCTAAATAGTCACACAGTCTTCCAACTAATTACCAGTACCTTGAAATGCTGCCACAGTGGATACAGTACTCAGTTAGAGTGTAATCAAGCTTCATACTTCATAGGGAAAAAAAACCTTTTTCAAGCTTTTAGAATACAGTCTTGAAGTTAAAATATAATCCTGTTGAAAAGACCTAGAGGTCACTTTAGCATTTGTGAAGGCATAAAATGGGTTGTATCAGATCACCACTCATTATTTAACGTTTCTAAATTTCATTTTACTGAAGTCAATAGAAAAGAAAGTCATTGGGATGTATAATCTAATATTGCATGTTTTTCACCATCAATCAAAGTTAAAATTATTCCCACAGGTTCATGAGAAAAACATACAAAATTTTACGATTAGGTGCAGAGATGGTTTCTGGTGTAACTACCACACTGGTAACCATATCCTAGATCATTCTTCAGTTCCATATTATTTTAGTTCATGGCAGGATCATTTCACCCTTTACTCTTCCATTCTTGTGACAACTATACATTATGCATGTCCTATGTATTGTACTTACCACGAGGACACAATGATACATGATCCAAGATTAGGCTATCTGCCCAGAAACACATATCATCCTCTGAATTCCACTTAATTAGATATGTGCACAACTGTAATTTTTAAGAGAAAAAGTATGTACTAAAAGGATTAAATGGTATTAATAACCATGATTATTAATATTGTTATTGTTCAAAAGTTTCAAAAGATTCAAAAATAATTATAATGTTCTCTATTTTTGTGATTTAATTTGAAAGCACGATTTTTATAACTCTATTTCAATATCCCAATGGAATGCTTTGATCATGTGTTCATAGAAAAAGTCATATTTCCTATATTCATTGAAACCCAGTTTAAGGTACTTGACCATCAGAATATGTTGAAGAGTCTAGGATTGTTCACTTTGCAAATGTGATGGCTTTGGGAAGATATTATTCAAGAGCTGATATAAATTGAACATCAATAATTTTTAAGTGGAACTTAATTACTAGAACTAAGGCAATATAATCCATGTACATTTGCGTTGTTTTTATTTAATCTTCAACAGGTTCAATGGAAAATTGAGAGCACAGGCACATTCTTGAAAGAAAAATGCCCAGTTTAAATTTGCTCACAGCATAATGATTGCAGGAAATGGATTACCAGAAATAGTCAAATAAAATGGAGAGAAATGAAGCAGAAAAATAGAGAGATATGGCTTGATATTGGAGAGCATGGGTTCTTGGGAGATATTTGTTTCGGACCAAGCTAGAAAAATTACCTGAAATTTGTTGGTTTTTGTGCTGTCTAATGTTCTTACAAGATGAATCCATCTTGGATATTCAATTCCTATTTATCCAAGATGGTTTAGATTTTCTAAACCTTAAGTTCTATTACAGAAATTATTAATTTTAAAAATTAAAAATGATTGTATTTTGGAATTATTGATTGTCATTAATGGAAAGAAAATTAAACAAGTTACATTTCATTATTGGGTTTCTAAAATAATTGTATTCACATAAAGTTTGTGTTATTAGCTAAAACTACTTGAATTGAAAAGATGTTAAAATAACGGTTGAAAATAATGGATTAGGTCGATCATTCTGGTTGCAGAACGAGAAAGGTAAGGCACATAAATGCACCGTCAATCATATTTTTAAACATCAAGCTGTTCAAATAATCTTTCCTCAAAATATGAAATGTATGAAGATTGCTTGATTTAAATCAAGACGTATGTGGGAAGGTGTGTTCATTACTTTGTATTATTACTTAGAAACAAATTGAAGACATTGAATAGCAGGGAGAAGTTGAGGATTTCAGTAACTCAGCCATGAAAACAAAACCGCTGGAACTCACAGTCTGATATATCAAGTACTGAAATGTCTGGACTATGGCTGATAATATGGAGGTGTTTGTTTTCAGCCTGCATTGTCTCACATGACATCAACACACTGCCATCCACCTTGGAGAGTCTGGTCAACACCACGGATACTGCACCAGTGATGCTACATGCAAGCCCTTCAGAAGCAATTGATGCCACTAGCCTTTGAATCTTTGTTGGAGCTCAAACAATTGCCATGCTGTCACTCAAATAAAAATTGGAAAATATGGATAGAAGATAATCCTTGTACATTTTAGAATATTACCCTCAGTCTATATTACCTCCATTGAGCGTTTAGTTTAATTAAACATCCAGGTCTCATTCAGCTTTAGCCTTAAATTTTTAAATACTATTCATGGGGTATGAGGAGTTGCTAATGAAACACTGGGATGGGCAAAATGGTCCTGAGTAAAGTGCTTGTTTAGTCCAAGACTAAATCAAGTCAACATATTGCTGATGGAGTTTTAGAGTAATTACTTTTGCTAATTCTCATTTATAATGAATGCTTATTAAAGACGCTGCGCAACACTTTGGAGACCAGCACCCTTCCTTACACTAACCATTTATTTGGAGATAAACATGGTGCTGATGTTGATTCCAGGTCCTATTTAAGGGATGTCCATCACTTGAAGTTCACTCACTGCCAGAGCTAATGAAGAGGACATTTAGATTGAGGCAGGATAGTTTCTAAGACATTTTATCAAGACTTCATCAACACGTTAGTAGCATTTATTCCAGAAACTCTCAGGGATTATCATCACAAAGAGGACTGTTTGGAAGTTCATGTTTAACCACATTACAATATAGTGCCATCATATTCTACTCCACTTCCAACATTTATTTCCATTGCGAGGAATGGCAAATGGCGTTCAATTCAGATAAGTGTGAGGCGTTGCATTTTGGGAAGTCAAACCAGGGTAGAACTTTCATATTAAATGGTAGGGCTCTGAGGACTGTGTAGAACAGACAGACCTAAGGAGTACAGATACATAGTTCCCTGAAAGTGGCATCACAGATAAACAAGGTGGTGAAAAAGGTGTTTGGAGTGTAGGAGCTGGAACATTAGCTTGCAGTTGTACAAGATGTTGGTGAGGCCTCACCTGGAGTATTGTGTACAGTTTTGGTTACCCTGTTATAGGAAAGACATCATTAAGCTGGAATGAGTGCAAAGAAGATTTGCACTCTTGCAAAGAAGATTTGACAAGAACTTTGCCAGGACTCGAAGGCCCAAGTTATAGGGAGAGGTTGGGCAGACTAGAACATTATTCCTTGGAGCGTAAGAGACTGAGAGGTGACCTTAAAGAGGTGTATAAAATCATGAGGGGCATAGATAGAATGAATTCAGACAGTCTTTTTCCCTTGGAAGAGAAGAAAAAACTAGAGGGCATAGGTTTAATGTGAGAGGGGAAAGATTTAAAAGGGACCTGAGGGGTGACTTTTTCAAGCAGAGGATGGTGCGTACATGAAATCAGCTGCCAGAAGAAGTGATTGAGGCAGGTACAATAACAACATTTAAAAGACATTTGGATAGGTACATGGACAGGAAAGGTTTTGAGGGATATGGGCAAAATGTAGGCAAATGCGTGCAGTTCTGGTCTCCTTATTTGAGAAAAGATATACTGGCTTTGGAGGTGGTGCAGAGGAGGTTCACCAGGTTGTGGAGGAGATTAGCCTATGAGGAGAGATTGAGTCGCCTGGGACTATACTCGCAGGAATTCAGAAGAATGAGAGGGGATCTTATAGAAATATATAAAATTATGAAAGGGATAGATAAGATAGAGACAGGAAGGTTGCTTCCTTTGCTAAGTGAGACTAGAACTAGGTGACATAGTCACAAGATTCGGGAAAATAGATTTAGGATGGAGAGGAGGAGAAACTGCTTTTCCCAGAGAGTAGTGAATCTGTGGAATTCTCTGCCCAGTGAAGCAGTGGAGGCGACCTCATTAAATATATTTAAGACACAGGTAGACTCTTGCATAGTAGGGGAATTAAGGGTTATGGGGAAAAGGCAGGTTGGTGGAGCTGAGTCCAGGGCCAGATCAGCCATGATCTTATTAAATGGCGGAGCAGGCTCAACAGGCCAGATGGCCGACTCCTGCTCATATGTTCTAATGTAAATGGGACCAGCATAGATGGGCACTTTGGTCAGCATTAACGAGTTGGGCCAAAGGGCTTGTTTCCGTGCTGTATTACTTTTTCACTCTAAGACTCTATGCCTTTTCTAGAATTCAGTCCTCTTCTCTACCTTCTGTACCGTGCTTCATGCAATGTCAGAAAACCATTTAGCCCTTGTTGAATGCTTCCCAGGTCAGAACCAGCTCCAGAATGTCCACCAGCACTTGCCACAGACACAGAGGAGCTTTTCATTACGAAGCGTTGGATGGTTTCAACATATGCAAGCCAGCTTTAACTGAAATTAGGATTCTGCTGAGGCAGTAGGCAAAGAGTAGCATGGTTAATGATGGCTGCAACTCATTAGAATAAGCAAGCAGGACAAATTTCATACAATGTGTGCATTGGAGGGAGCAAGTCTTTGCATCTTGTTGTCAGTGCATGTTCTTCTGATCTATTCAGTTTAGCTCTCACTGCCTTTTTAAAATTAAGTCACATAAACTGGCGTTGTCTGCAAGTCATAATTTATTGCCATGCCTAGTTGTCCTTGGGAAGGCAGTGAAAGGGCACTCTTGACCTCAGCAATCCAATACTCACACATTGCTACTAAATAGGCAGTTCTATCCATGAGCTTTTCTGTTCAAGGCTATGTTGATGACAGTTTACCAGGCAGTTGTTGCACAGCTAATCCTCAAGTTTAATCTTGAAAATCGACTTAATTAAATTACATGGAGCTGAAGCATGACTAATAAGCCTCCAGTTGCCTGTGTTTGTTTTGTCATCTTCCCTTGCCTCCCAATTAGTTATCACACACACATTTTTGTTTCCAAATCCACATTATTTGTATCAACGGAAAATGAAAGAGGTTCCTACTCATATCATTTGGGCCCACCATTACCTGCTGATTCATGAAAAACAGATTTATCTTTAATCGTTACTTTCTATTTCCAGCTGTCTCTATCAATAACGTCATCCAGCTCCTTAATCTGGACATGTCACTTGGTTACATCATGGCAGATCTGTACCTCAACTTTATTTACTCATGCTCATTCATATATTCTGTGATGCTCTAATCCAGCAAAAATCTGGAGATTTCAACCTTAGCTGAATCACCATCTGAGGCTGCTTCAGGGAATAATTCCAAATTTCAGCCAGGTGCAGTGTGAAGTGTTTCCTGTTTTGGCTCTGATGGCCTAGTCCTGATCTCAAAATTCTTCTCTCTTACTCTGTATTCCAGTAAAGTATACATACAAGTGATTTCTCAGCATCAATCCATGTGATAACAATCCCTTTGCCACGATTTCTCTGAAATCCCAGGCAAGTTCTTCTCTTCTCAGACTTTAACTCCAGAGGAAAACTGACAGAATCCCTAGAGAACATTAAGAAATAGCATTTTAATTTTTAGTGTTGGGTTTCTTCTGCATAGCTGAAAGAAGGACCACCTGAAAATTCATTTAAACAATATCCACCATATCACTACTTCAGTGTATTGCAATACCCCAACTTCATCCATTCAAGTATCTCTTAAATACACAAGTAACTCTTCATATTTTATTTATCATTCTTATAGATATACACTGCCTAAGTAGTAAGCTGTTTTGTGTCACAGTGATGGAGCAGGATCATGTGTATTTATTCTGTTCTCTGCAACTACAGATAGTCTAAGGCATTGACCTTTTGTTACCATTTGCTTACTTCCTCTTGACATTCCTTAGTCTTTTCATTGAATCACGAAGCACATAACAAAAGCTAACAATATGTGTTTTATCAGGATAACAATCACCAAGAAGTGATGAAATATGTATAACAGAGATTGAAACGCACTTTATGCAATATATTGGAAGATCATTGCTATTAACACCATTCATCTTTCATGAAAGAGTAATATAAAAACACGTAGTTGGGTTGCATTATCAGAAAACAATGACAAAATTAGGGTGATGGTTTTTATTCCTTTCCTGTTGTTTCCGGTGTTCATCAAATTGGTAATCATTGATTTCTCAGTGCTTTATCTAAATTATCTGAAATGCTGAGGAATGTAAAATAAAACCTCAGGAGTCTATATCAAACTATTGGTAAAAATCTGCATCATGAAAATGTCAAAATAAACTTCTTTATTATGAACTTTACACAGCAGTAAACCAGCTCTGAAGTATTAGAAGCCATCCTTTATTTGGGTGCTGATTATAGCAATTGTAGTAAGATAAGATGAATTAAAAAATAACTATTAATAACATGCGATAAAATTGCAGGTTTTGGTGTACTGGTGAGAAGCTGCTTTACCAAATTGATGGATATGTTGAGATGAAAAGAAATAGTAATTCTTAATGGCAGATGACAAGAATGAGAGATGGTGAATGAGGAAGCATAATATTAATTATGATCTGTTCACAATAATAGAAGATAACTTATATAATTTATTCAAAGAAGCAGAGACTTTATTTTTGTTTATAGGACCTGAGTATCAACAGCAAGGCCAACAGTTAGTGCTCAAACTTAATTGCCCTTCAGAAGGTGGTGGTGAGCTGCCTTTTGAACCTTTGCAGTGCTTCTGTTAATGGTGTTCCCATTGGTGTTGTTGGTTCAAGAGCTTTTAGGATTTAGCCCCTCTGACAATGAAGGAACTGCACAATATTTCCAGGTCAGGATAGTGCATGAATTTGGGGGAGGGGGGGAGGTGGTGGGGGGGTGGGGGGAGAGGGTGTTAAGTTATAGTCTTTCTGTGCACCTGCGGCTATTGTCCTTCTTGACGTTATAAGTTGCAAGTTTTGAATGTGATATCAGAGAAGACCTGGCATGTAAATTAAGTGCATCTTGCAGCTAGTATGTATTGCAGCCAAGGTACACCAGTGACAGAGGGATTAAATGATTAGTGTGATGAATGGGGTACCAGTCCTGTACCAAGTCCGTGATAAGGTCTGATACCAAATGGTCCTGGCAATCCCAAAACTGAATATTCTAAGTGTTGCTTGATAACATTGTGAACAACCTCTTCCATCGCTTTACTAATGATTAAGAGTAAGCTAATATAGCTGGAATTAGTTAGATTGAATTTGTCCAGCTTTTGTGATCAGGGCATGTTCAGACAATTTTCCAGGGTTGCACTGAAGCATCTTGGCCAGAGGCACAGCCCCTCCTGCAGCATGTATTCATTCCTACAGACCAGATGTTGTCTGCCCCATATGCTTGACTGTATCATGTGGAGTGAATGAAATTGCCTGATGACTTGCTTCTTTGACGTGGAGAATCAGAAGGAAGCTGAAGGGGAACATCCACTCTGCACTCTTGGCTTCGGGCATCTCCTTGTTGCTCACAAGCTGGGCTCCACCATTATTGAGGATGGGAATGTTCTTGGAAACTTCTTCTGCCATTAGCTGTTTAATTGTCCACTACCTTTCACGACTAGATGTGGCAGGATTACAGAGTTTTGATCTGATCCATTTTTTGTGGATTGCTTGGCTCCCTATTGAGTGCCTGTTTTGCTCTTTAGCAATGCATGTAGTCCTGTGTTGTAGCTTCCCCAAACTGGGACCCACTGTTTCTCTCAGTATTTCCCTCAAAACTCATTGAGCCAGGGCTGGAACTCTAGCTTGAAAGAGTGAGAGACTTGCCGGGTCATGAGGCTACAGATGGTGATGAAGGATAATTGCACTGCTACTGTTGGCCCACTGCCATTGGGTGCCCAATTGTGAACTACTATTTAGCATGGTCTTAGTGCCATACAGCATGATCGAGAGGGCTCTGAGTGTGAACTTGTTATTGTCTCCACAAAGACTGTGCGAAGGTCACTCCTACCAATAGTGTCTTGGACAGAAGCACCTGGTGAAGCCAACGTGTAGGTTTATCCCTCACATTTGTAAATATAATTGTATAGTTCTCTGGACCTTGTCAAACAAATCTGAGATCACTCAAAGGCAAGGCCAGGCCAAAAACAATGGGGGCGTTACCTTACAACTTAAGCTTAGGCACAAAGGAAAAGGAAGCGTTTGTGAGGTTTAGGAAGCTGAAATCAGACAAGGACCTCGATGAATATGAAAGAAGCAGGAAAGAACTTAAACAAGGAATTAATAGGGCCAGAAGGGGCCGTGAAGTGTCTTTGGCAAGTGGTATTGAGGAGAATCCCAAGGCATTATATACGTATATTGAAAGCAAGAGGGTAGCTAAGGAAGGGATAGATCCACTCAAGGACAAAGGAGAGAATTCATGCGTGGAACCATAGGAAACAGGTGAGGTCCTAAATGAGAGAACTTTGCATCGGCATTCACCAAGAAAGACACAGACGATAGTGATATCTGGAAGGGGTATGTCGATACTCTAGGGCATGTCAATATTAAGGAGGAGGTGATGGTGGGTAAATTAAAAAACAGTAACATGGATAAGTCCATTGGGCCCGATGGAATCTATCCCAGTATACTGAGGAAGGCAAGGGAGGAGATTACTGGGGCCTTGACCAAGATCTTTGTATCCTTTTTAGCTACAGGCAAGGTCCCAGAAGACTGGAGAATAGCCAACATTGTTCCTTTGTTTAGAAGGGCAACTGGGACAATCCAGGAAATTATAGGCCAGTGAGTCTTACATCAGTGGTAGGTAAAATTATTGGAGAAGATTCTTAGGGATAGGATTTACTCACACTTAGAAAAGCACAGACTTCTTAGGGATAGTCATCATGGCTTTGTGTAGGGAAGTTCCTGTCTCACAAATTTGATTAAGTTTTTTTTAAGGAAGTGATAAAGGCGATTGATGAGGGTGGGGTTGTGGATGTGTCTACATGGATTTTAGTAATGCATTTTGTAAAGTTCCTCGTGGTAGGCTGATCCAGAAGATTAAGTTACATGAGATCTAGAGTGAGTTGGTAAGTTGGATATAAAATTGGCTTGGTCATAGAAGACAGGGGAGTGACGGAGGGGTGTTTTTCTAACTAGATATCTGTAACCAGTAGTGCTTCACAAGGATTGGTGCTCGGACCTTTGTTGTTTGTGATGTATATAAATGATTTGGGTGAAAATGGTGGAGGGCTGATTAGTAAGTTTTTGCAGATGACTTAAAAATTGGCAGAGTTGTGGATAGTGAGGATAGTTGTCAAAGGATTCAGCAGGATATAGATTAGTCGAAAATGTGAGCAGAGAAATAGCAGACGGAGTTTAATTTGGACAAGTGTGAGGTTATGCACTTTTGGAGGTAAAACGCAGAAAGTAAGCGTACAGTCAACGGCAGGACCCTTAGGAGCATTGATAAATAGAAGGATCTTGGGGTGCAAGTCCATGGCTTCCTGAAAGAGGCAACACAAGTGACTGTAGATGGCGGAATCTGGAGTAGGACTGATGCAAGGTTTTGACCCAAAACTTCGATGGTTCCTTTCCTCCCACAGATGCTGCTCTACTCACTGAGTTCCTCCAGCAGACTGTATGTTAACACATGGAATTAGGTGGTAAAGAAGGAGAATGGAATGCTTGCCTTTATCAGTCAGGGTATTGAATGTTAAAGTTGACAAGTCCAGATGCAGCTGTATAAAACTTTGGTTAGGCCACACTAGGAGTATTATGTGCAGTTCTGGATGGCACATTACAGAAGGATGTGGAGGCTCTGGAGGGGGTGCAGAAAAGGTTCACGGGGATGTTACCTGGATTGGAGGGTATTAGTTATAAGGAGAGGTTGGACAAACTTGGATTTTCTCTGGAGCATCAAAGACTAAAGGGTGACCTGATAATATAAAATTATGAGAGGTTTCGACAAGGCAGATAGTCAGTCTTTTACCCAGGGTGGAAACATCAAATATTCAGAGGGCATAGGTTTAAAACAAGATTTGTGAGGCAAGTTTTTTTTTACACAGAGTAGTAGTGCCTGAAATGTGCTGCCAGGGGAGGTGGTAGAAGCAGATACGATAGTATTGTTTCATAGGCATTTAGACAAACACATGAACAGGTAGGAAATAGACAGATTCAGACCACATGCAGGGACATGAGATTAGTGAGACTGGCACCATGGTTGGGGCAGACATGGTCTTGTTCCTGTGCTGTAGTGTTCTACTTTCTATTTTTTAACTCTTAGAGATGGATATTAAAGTCAACATTCGGAGTTCATTCTGAGGCATTACTATTTTCATAGTTTTTAAGTGTTGTCAACTTGCAGGAATACTCATTCATCAGCCGAGGGAAGACTGTAGGTATTAATTAGGAGGAGATTTTGTTGCTCATGTTTGATGTTGCAATGAGACTTCAAGCAATCTGGTTAATATTGAGGATTCTCAGGACCACACTAACCATACAGAATAACTGTGCTGCCTCCTCTGATGGGTCTGTCTTTCTGGTGGGAGACGGATAGCAATGAAGGAAGCTATCTCAGGATGTTGTTCAACTGGCCCAAGGGACGACCCTGCCAATTTAGATGCCAGTCCACAGATGTTTATGAGGGGGACTTTACTGATTTGAGAGCTGCTTTCTGAATCTCATGCTGAGGTTAGTGCTGTTTTTATTCTTATTTTGCCAGTACAACTGTATAGATTGCTGGACCATTTCAGGTGGGTCTAAGATCACAAATAGGCCAGACCAGGTTGAAGACAACCAATTTCCTTTCTGTAGTGAACCCAATGAGTTTTTATTGGTAACTATTCCTGAGCATAGCTTTTTTTAAAAATTTAATTCCAGATTGTAAATATCTCAGCTACTTAGCAGGAACTGAGCTCATGTTTCCTCCAGCAATATAACCAATATGCTACCATTTCCCTCCAACTGCCTCCCCACCCAGCTACTGTTGTGACAACTCAATCTCCATACTGATACACTCTCAGCAATCTTTCCTGAATCATAGCTTTTCCCTTTCAAGAATGAGCAGTCATGGAGGTGCAGTGCCAAGCAGATATTGGCCCCAAAATTGCAGCATAAGCCATTAATTATCCCTTACAATGGTTTCTCCTGTGGCTCATATACTCAAGGGTCACACGGTGAAGTACCTGCCATAAATACTGTTCAGTTTAAGAATGTGTTGATCTGGCATCACTTTCTAAGCAGTAGCAGCAGCAATGTTAAAGTTATAGAGTAGCTTTTGCTTTCCTGTGCACCTTGGGAAGGTACAACACCATTGGTTGCCAGAACCCATATATCAAGGGGGAAGTTTTTGGTTAAAGGGACATTGCTCAGCTGAGATTACTAGTGGAGGCTTTTTTAAAAAAAAACGCATTGGGATTCACTGTAAAAAAATAAAAGATTTTACAATTACACTCGGGAAGCCTTTCTATTTCAATACAATTGCTGATTAAGATCTGAAAACTGCACAGCATTTCTCCCAGTGGGAATCCCGCTTTACATGATCTATATGCTGGAGGAAGTGATGCAGTAGATTAACTCAAAGGCAAATTTATCATGCAGAATCAAAGGAGAGCCATATAATCCCAGTGTATTCACCCAGCTGATGCACTTCGCATGACCCCATTCAAGAAATGTTCTCTGAGGTTCCATTTCATTTATGAAAATTTAGAACAATCCTCATCACCGCTGCAGTTTGATCTGTAACCAAGGTTCACACCACAACAGGTCTCATTGTGACAGAAGAAGTGACAACACCACTCAATGTTTATGCCATTAGATTTGCATGTTGAACCATGAGCGACTTTTGGCAGTTCAGCCAATTTGCTTTGCAGTACTTTATAATACTCATCTCTTTACCAAGATAGCCTATTGTTATAGTTCAGCACTGTACTACCCAGGTGATTGAGAGTTAGTACACTTTTCAGAATTGCTGAAATTCCACAAGCATGTGGAATTGCATGCTCCAAATGTAAACCCCATGGTTTATATGAATCATAAAAGCTTCTGTTCCCTAATGTGCAGCCCATTTGCAGTGAAAGATGTAGCCACCTGCATGTGGACTTACAGCTGACATTTTTATACCTTGTCAATCCAGTACTTCCTGATCTCTTTCATGAGCAAGGTCCAAGATGACAGCTGGGTGACAATGCATGCCCTTTATTCCTCTGGGAATGATGCCTCTTTGTAGAGCAACAGAACAGTGTAAAATTACAATAGAACACACAAGAAGAATTAAAATTGAACAAGCTGTTAAAATTCAAGAATTCTTGATAGATCTGAAAATAGTTTGCAGTATGCAACAGGGCACTCTCAAGAATTTTCAGTAACATTTGTGCTCATCACAACTTTATAATCAGGGAAGGACTATTGCTCAGTGTTCCAAAGAGTTTAATGACAACACTACAGATGTTGTAGAGACAGCACCCAAATACAAAGCATCAGAATAGTATCATTAACTCTTTGACAGTTGAAAGACAGGTTCATTTGGTCCACCTTCACAGATGATTTGAGACTATTATTTGGAAATCTCAATCTATCCAAGTTCTGGTTTCTCTGATTAAGAACTCTATGAGAAGTAAAACCTTTGCTCCTCACAAAAAGCTATCAAATCCTCGCACTGAGCCTTAACATCAGCACATTGCCTGTTTCACAGTGTAATACCATGAAGCCCTATCTCAAATATTCCAGAAATTTGGTGCAACTATTTAAAATAACATTGAGTAGTTCCAGCTCATCTCTGCTTTCCTGGGCACCATCAAATTTTTTGGGCTGATATCACTACACAAAAATACTTTATCACATTAATGCTGCCTTTATAGCCATAACATACAGTTTAGTATGAGATATGAGATATCTTCATTAGTCACATGTACATCGAAACACACAATGGAATGCATCTTTTGTGTAGAGTGTTCTGGGGGCAGCCCGCAAGTGTTGCCACGCTGCCGGCACCAAGGTAGCATGCCCACAACTTCCTAACCCGTAGGTCTTTGGAATATGGGAGGAAACCAGAGTACCCGGATCTGGAATCCATACTGACAGTGTGATTACAGAATGAACATAGGACAATTACAGCACAATGCAGGCCCTTCGGCCCACAAAGCTGTGCCAAATATGTCCCTACCCTAGAAATTACTAGGCTTACCCATAGCCCTCTATTTTACTCAGCTCCATGTACCTATCTAAAAGTCTCTTGAAAGACCCTATCGTATCAGCCTCCACCACCGTTTCCAGCAGCAAATTCCACACACTCAACTGTCTGAGTAAAAAACTTACCCCTGACATCTCCTCTATATCTACGCCCCAGCACCTTAAACCTTAAACTAACTGAGTTGAATGTTCTTTAAAGCAGGCCCAAAAGAATGGTGAAGGATGTAAGGGAATTCATTTGGATTACAGCATGTGATTATTCCTGAGGATTTTATTAACTCTATATTCTGAAGTCATTCTAGTTCCCTGGAAAGTGTCCACGTGAATAAGTGGAATTGTGTTATGCCTTATCTTCCAGATCTCAAGCAATACTCTTGTGATTTGTAAAGTATGTCATATCTGCACCTGAATAATTCAAATTTTATAACCTCAAAGTGCCAAAAAATCAACCTTCCATAAACACAAAATAAAAGTCAAGGGAAGTAAAAATTAGGAGAGATGTAAAATGCCTACTTGTTACCACTTAATCACGTGCCACAAAGTCAAGGTATACCACTGTTACATCCTTCACCACTCTCTTGGTTCTGCTTTAAGGAACATTCATTCAACTTCTGTACCAGGGATACTGACAGATTCCAAAGTCATTGGAGCAACATACTTCAGAGCACTCTTACAAATGCACTCAATCTACTTCAATTAAATTCATGTCCCAGTGATCAACATATACTGCTTTTCTTTGGAGAATTCTACTAACTCCTGGTGGTGCCATGGTGCTTTTCATAAAGATAGCTTAAGGCTGCTGTTCATACACTGGGAATCTTTGAATGTTTCAGGGTGCTTGAACACAAGAATGTGTTGCTATTGATGATTGTAACTCGGTGACCATCAGGGCAGTGGGCCCAGTCAGCTCGCAGGCACCAGGGGATGCCCAGGGAGGAGATATGCTGACTTCCTGAGAGATAATGGTTGGAACCATTCCGATTGTACCACTGTCATTTCTATATGGCTGTAAATTCAGTATAGAATTGTTTTGAAACTAATTTCGAAGTTATGGCATGTTTGGTAGATCTCAGTTGTGTCAGGAGGAGACTATGTTACCAATGGAGCAGGGATCTTTTACCATTTCCTGTTCTTTTATCCTTTCCTTTTAGTTAAGCTACAAACTGATCCCTGTCTTTGTCAAGACAGAAATAATATCAGACTGCGCAGAATAAGCATAAATATTTAAATTTTACACAAGCACTATCTCAAGGGTAAAACATCCAGTCATCAATATTCATTAACATTGAAAAGCATTTCATTGTACTATTATAGAAATGGAAATGTTTCCACTTTGGTTAAGTATAAATTATGAGAATGAGGCTAACAGTTTTAGAAATACATTGCCAGAAAATATTTCTTGAAGAACTGAGTCAAATGCAAAGTCTTTTGATCACTTTTGGACTGAAAGCTGTGTCAAGATCTAGGTGCTCACTGTTTGGTGAAAAGTGACAGAAGTGGGTTAGAAATGTGCATAGGAAAGGCAGTAGATGAAATCTCTGCCCCTGCAATACTATATGTGTTTCCTCTATTATTTCCACATTAAAAAATTATCCAAAGACGGGCAAGAATATTGAATACAGAAGTGAATTTTGAATCAGAATCAGGTTTATTATCACTGACATATGTCGTGAAATCTGTGTTTTGCAGCAGCAGTATAGTGCAAGAAATAAAAGTCACAAAAATAAATAAATAAATAAATAGTGCAAAAGAGGAATAATGAGGTAGTGTTCATGGAGCATTCAGAAATCTGATGGCGGAGGGGAAGAAGCTGTTCCTAAAACGTTAATTGTGGGTCTTCAGGCTCCCATACCTCCTCCCTGATGGTAGTAATGAGAAAAAGGCACATCATGGGTGGTGAGGGTCCTTAATGATGAATGCCACCCTCCTGAGGCACCGTCCTTTGAAGATGTCCTCGATGGTGGGGAGGGTTGTGCCTGTGATGGAGCTGGCTGAGTCTACAACCCTCTGCAGATTCTTTCGATCCTGCCCATTGGAGCCTCCATACCAGTTGGTGATGCAACCACTCAGAATGCTCTCCACCGTACATCTGTAGAAATTTGTCTTTGGTGACATACCAAATCTCCTCAAACTCCTAATGAAGTAGAGCCACTGGTGTGCCTTCTTCATGATTGCATCAACGTGTTGGGTCCAAGATAGATTCTCTGAGATGTTGATGTCCAGCAACTTGAAGCTGCTCACCCTTTCCACCGCTGACCCCTCAATGAGGACTGGTGTATTTTCTTCAGACTTCCCCTTCCTGGTCCACAATCAATTCCTTGGTCTTGCTGACACTGAGTGCGAGGTTCTTGTTGTGACATCACTCACCAGCCGATCTATCTCACTCCTGTACACCTCCTCGTTGCCATCTAAGATTCTGCCAACAACAGCAGTGTCATTGGCAAATTTGTAGATGGTGTTTGAGCTGCGCCTAGTCACACAGTTATGAGTGTAGAGAGAGTAGAGCAGTGGGCTAAGCACGCATCCTTGAGGTGCACCTGTGTTGACTGTCAGCGAGGAGGAGATGTTACTATCGATCCGCACTGACTGTGGTCTTCTGATGAGGAAGTCAAGGATCCAGTTACAGTTGTACCAGGGAGGTACAGAGGTCCAGGTTTTGAAGCTTGTTGATTAGTACTGAGGGGATGATGGTGTTGAACGCTGAGCTGTAATCGATAAACAGCAGCCTGATGTATGTATTGCTGTTGTCTAGGTGCTCCAAAGCTGAGTGGAGAACCAGTGAGATTGCATCTGCTGTAGACCTGTTGTGGAGGTAGGCAAATTGCAACAGGTCCAGGTCCTTGCTCAGGCAGCAGTTAATTCTAGCCATGACCAACCTCTCAAAGAACTTCATCACAGTAGATGTGAGTGCTACTGGGCGATGGTCATTGAGGAGGCTCACCTTGCTCTTCTTGGGCACCGATATGATTGATTCCCTTTTGGAGCAGGTGGGAACCTCTGAATGCAGCAGACACTACAATAAATTATGTTTACAAATGAACTACCACCCTGGACCTGAAATTTATTTATTTTTGTTGGTGTTGAAACTCATTCACTCAGAACACAATTAATATTGAAGACTTAAAGAGAAATTAAAATCAATGTTAATTTAAATTATGTTCTGCCTGCAATTTTATTTCACCATCTTAATTCCATCTGTACTTCCAAATTGTACCTTCTTTCCTGTATCCCAATTAAATCCAATTTGTTTTTCTCTGTGTCCTCTTTCCTGTTTGGACTTCTGGCTCAGTGAGAAACCTCAATCTGACTGAAGAAACTCTCTTTTCCTTGGCCTGTTCATACATACCACAGGTCCCCTGTAAAAGGTGTAGCACTGAAGCAAATGACAAACTGGAAAGAAATCCACACTCTTTGCAATAAAAATAAAACCTGCACAACTGTCAACATTGTGAATGGTGAATCTATTTCTTTGCCTGTACCCACAACATAAAGGCCCGTATAACGAACTTGATTCTTGATAACAGCTTGAAATCAAATTAAGGAGTCTGGCAAACTATAAGAAAGAATGCACAAGGTTGTAATAAGATATAGGCTGGTTGGCAGAGTTGAAAGAAAAAAGCCGGTGAGGGGACTAGGGAAAAAGTTTCAAATTCTATTGTTGTCTATCCAATTGACAATTCTATTGTCTATCCAAGTAGGGTTATGATAAAATGATACCTTGTGATGCAGATACAAAAAAATGATAAAGGTGAACACACAGGTGGAAAATACCATAAAATGCAAATGTTTGTGTTAATTTTATGCAAAAATGCATTGATTTTAAAGACAAAGAAGTGATTTCACACTAATTAGATCACACCTGAAGAAACTGTGTATCATTTTTACCACTGTTATGTCGGATAGACATCTGGGCTGTGGAACACTCAATTGAAACATTCAAAACAAAAGGTTAAAACTATGAAGAAAGCCTTGAATATTGGGACTACTTTCTTTAGAACAGAAGAGATAAAGGTATCCATTAATGCTATCAATATAAGTGGTGCACTGGATGGTTGTAGCAGTGACACACCAACAAGTATTTTGGTTATGGACCAAGAACTGGTAATTTCAGTGGCTCACATGTCCCTAGGCCTGGGGTGCCAGTGAAACAGAATGGTTCTTTCTTTTCCTCACTGAAAATATGCCTCCCAGGGCTGAGGCCCTCATCTGGGGAGTCAGTGGATGAGTCAGCTGGTCAGGAGAGAGGTTGGAGATACATGAGAGAGATAAAACATGAAGCGGGCCAGTGTCACTTCAGTGAGGAAGTGGGGTAGGAAGCATCAAACTACACCAAGACTCAGCTTTGTGGATCCATTCCAGCACAGAAGATGTAGTTACTTGTGGTATGATTTTCCCTGCAGAACTCCAAAAGGAGTGTAGGGTGGGAGATGACATAATCCTGAGCTTGACTAATGCAGAGGAAAAGGTGTCCAAAAGTACCCAGTCAGATTTCCAGAGTGGCCAATTCCATCCATAAATGGTTATAATTATATTTCACTCTGGAAAAAAAAATCAGTTTTTAGACACATAGCTCTGAAAAAGACAGCACTACACATTGAATTTCTAGGCCATAATTCCTTACTAAAAATGTATTTTGAGACAGAGAATATGACACAATTTAAGCACAATGTAATTATTTCATCCTTCTGTTCCCATTCCCTCCCTCTTTCTTCTGTATTTTTTCTCTATTATTCCCCGCTCCTCACTCCCCCATACGAATGATACTTCTGCAGGTTTCTTCATTTAACCTTTTAACCAATAATTTATTTTTAATTCAGTGTATCATATCTTTAAATAAGAATTATTTCAGAAAAATCCTGTTTAATTAACATACCACTTAATCCCTTGCATCAGAAATGCAATAGTGCGAAGAAAATGTTTAAATATTGATTGGATTACTGATGTGGTTCATTTTAAATTTAGCAAATTATTGAACACTACTTTAAGACAAGCATTATGATATGTTTTTTCCTGATATAAATAGGTATAATACAGCAAGATTTATCTACCAATACTTTTAAGTACAAGGAGTCTCAGCCTTATGCGTTGGTGTTTCTTCTTCTCCAGCTCTTGGGTTTAATGCACTGCAGACTAATAAGATGCAAATCTAGTCTGTTTCCTGACTACAAGTATACTCAGTGAATTAATTCCTAATGAGCAAATCATTGTAAAGTGCTACCCAGAATTTAGCACTGAATTAGAAATCGTACAAAAGGAAGACATGGAAAATGGAAAAAGGTTGTTCTGAAACAGAAAGATTGCTTTTCTGAAGTATTTATTAAGACTAATATTGATGCTATGGTGCAATCTGAGAGTTTACAAATCTTTGGAACTAACGTTGAAAGCAAACATGGATAATTGTTGAGTCCTTCAATATTGACAATCCTCATCACAGGTTTGCTGTGCAATCTAAAATAAATAGAGGAAATTTTGAAAACACACAACAGGTCAACCAGCTTCTGTGAAGACAGCAGACATTATTTTCTTTTATTTTTAATTTAATTGTTACTGTCCACATACCTACACTATTTTTAGTTTGTACTCTTTCAGCAATTGAAGCAAAAAAGATAAAAACAGGGAATGCTGGACTCAGCAGCTCTGTCATCACCAGGAAGGAGAGGAACACAGTTGACATTTCGGTAAGGCGTGTCTAAAGTATATTGTGGTCAAAGTCAATTACAATATCCTTTACGGTGACAACTGTGGTCAACTATGTCCTTCTACTCTTCTTGTTTCTACTCTTGCAGTTCTTCACTTCCTTCACCAGATTCAGTATGTTGACCACCACAGTTTTCTGCATCACCTTTCCTGAATGCCAAACGTCCTTGGCACTGCCCTTTTTACTGGTCAAGTTTCCACCTGCCTAAATAATGCCAACTCATCTCAATTGGCACTGCCCTCTGCCATACTCAAACTCACCCCTCCCCCCCAACCCAGTCAACTCATATGTGCCTCAAGATTCCATTCTTGGCTCTTTCCACTTTACTGCCCCACATTATCATCCTTGGTAAATGAACCAGCTTCATATATGTGCTAGTGGCATTCATATTTACCTCTGTATCAGTATACTTTTGGATCCTGCATCGGGTCTGTCACTGGATCCGAACGACAATCCTCCATTACTGTGTGGGGAGTTCCATGTGGAAGTCAGCAGCAGAGTGAACTGACAGTAGTCTCAGGCTCACAGTGTGCACACACAAGTTCAGGACTTCATCCCGAATGCCTGAACACCAGCAATTGTGTTCAAAACTGCTGGCCACAGTGAGTACATTTTGTCATAGTGTCCTGTTTGAACTTCAGCTATAGTTTAACTCCTAGATCCTAGGTACTGGTAGGTTCACCCATACTTACCTTTGAACCACCATCCATCTCAGTCCTACTCCATGAAAACTCTCAAACACAGATTCATCATCTCTATCTGTGACCATTATAAACACCCTTATCATCAAATTCCCAAGTTCCATTCCACAAAAAGTACAACTCATCCAAAATTCAGCTGTCTGAATTCTATTTCACCCTTGGTCGCACACCACAAGCCTTACTGACCTCCATTGGCTCCACATTCCCCAGCACATTGAATTCAACATCCACAATCTCATCTTGAAGTCCATCATTGCCTCCCCTACCAATCTCTTCAACTACTCCTTACTGCAAGCTTCTATCTATTCTTCAAATTTGGTTAATTTACACTTTCCCTCCCTCTCTGTGCCTTAACTTACAGTTTTCAATTATTTTCAGCCCCACAGTCAAACTCTCCTTACCATTTAAAGTCTGCTAATAATGAGTCTCTATCACATCATGAGTCACCTTATCACTGCATGAAGTCCAAACTCATTTCAGGAAAACAATTTTGCCTTGCTTTATTATATTAAAGGCACTAAATGTCAACTGTTTTAAAAAGAAGACCCACTGTAAATCACAAGAAGATGGATTTTCATTGTACTTGCGGAGAAAGCCTAATTACTATGCAATAGCGCCAGCCTGGCCTTTCTAGAATTTTGATTTGTACCAATAATATGCTAAAGTATATAGTTTAATGGTAAAATTCATTACACATTATCTGTGGAACATCAAACATCAATGGTAGTGCCACAATCAACCAACTCTCAAATATCCATTTGTTTAAGATATCAGAGCAAAAGACTAAACATTTTAATCAATTTTTGTTTTATTCTGGGGCATCTGAATTATTAGGTGTGCAGAAATGACTAGCTTTTATCTATGGTTAGTTTGCTCACTTTAAGTAAAATGTTCCCAGATGCCTTGCGCAGGGCAAGAAACAAAACTGGAACAAATTGTTCTGTAAAATCTTTCTGCACTCAATTATTGAATTTTGATGTATAGATCTTTTTAAAAAAATGACAGAGTGGTGGCAAATTACTGTAGAAGCTGTTTTCTTTCCAGTAATAATTACAACTGCTTCAAACAATGTACAGGGAAATAAAGCAAGTGCTGGATATGAGTTTTCTCCAGTTCTCTGAACTACAGTGGTATTGATTGTGGTTGTGAAAGGAACTACTTCAATATTTTAAATGTTTGTCATTTTTGCTTGATGAAATACTTAGCAAGAGATGTAAATGTCAAAACAATATCTGGTACCAGAGCAACAAGAGAAGCCATTTAGACAGTTCAAGAGTTCATCGACAGACATGTGTAGGATTATTTACAACTTTGCTCTTTAGCTGGTTAGGTGGTTTAGTGCTTGCTCATTCCTTATAGAACTTGCTTGGTTTTCATTCTATTGATTTCACACATTCTACCTCAGACAGGTAATCTACTCTCTAGGTCCCTGGGCTGAGGAAAAGGTCAAAAATTATCCTTTATAGACCATTACCTATTTTGACCAAGTCCTATAATTTTCTTTACACAATCATAATTCGTCTTATTCTGTATTGTTCCAGTGAAAAGGAACCATGTTTCCATGGTTTTTTAATGTTTGCATTTCCTCACTTCAGTGTTCACCTCAGTGTCCCTTTAAAGCCTTAAAGTGAAGGCTGACATGCATCCAGTGATCTTGCTGGGATCTGATTAAAGTTTTATGTTGGCTCACTTTTAAACTCCAGCTTTTCCTTCCACTCCAATATATTTTCAATCCCTTCTTTCTACACCCTTACCAATCTGAGTTGCTACCTTTAATACCTTGTAATCCAGTTCAACCAAATCCTTTTGCTATCCACAGAACCTGACTTACATCCACTCAGTATTATCAGCCCAAAACGTACTTACCACTTGCTTGCACGTCTGAACCCCCCCCCCCCCCCCCCCCCCCCCCCCACACCACAGCTGGTTGCTTGGTTTTGCACCAGGGATAGCTGGTATCTGTAAATTAGCCCCATTAAGTGCAGGGAAGTAGTTTGGAATTTTTCTTTTTATTTTATGCAATGTTAATGCTTTTATTTAATTTCAAGTAAACTTTAAGTAAATGCTTTACATATTTTTTATTATTTTAATTATCTTGAACTGTCGAAAAGCCATCAGAGCAACCTGGGGCAGGGCCTAGGACTCACCACCTGAAGCCTGGCTACCACTCACAGATCATTGCACCTTGAGGGATGGCTGCCTTAGGAGTATTTGGACCAGCAAGACTCCAAATGTAAATGCACCTGGGGGAATAGTACGGGAGAGTGAGTGTGAGGACCAAGCATATTCCAGCCTAATCATGCCGATTTTCTTTAAATACCTCAAGATCATTGGTACTGAATTCCATCTGCTCATTGCAGCCAACCATTAATTTTTTTTTAAAATCAGTACCATTTTTCAGCTTCCTGGCAGGCACAGTAGTGTAGCAGTTAGCATAACACTTTACAGCGCCAGCGACCCTGGTTCAATTCCAGCCACCGTCTGTAAGGAGTTTGTATGTTCCCCCGTGTCTGTGTGGGTTTCCTCTGGGTGCTCCAGTTTCCTCCCACATTCTAAAGACGCACGGGTTAGGAAGTTGTGGGCATGCTATGTTGGCACCAGAAGAGTGGCGACACTTGCAGGCTACCCTCAGAACACTGTACGCAAAGAGATGTATTTCACTGTGTGTTTCGATGTACACGTGGCTAATAAAGAAATCATCTTATCTAAATATTTTCATTGTCAGGCAATACTAGATAAATGCAGAAAAGTTCCAGATTATATCCATAAACAAAATTTCACTGGCAGAACAAGGGCAGCTTCAAGGAATGATTTTACTTCCTATTTCAGAGCACCTACACACTTTAGTACAGCCTCCTCTCAGCTATTATCCAATTATTGAACCATACAGCAATCAGAAGTAGACCCTTGAAAGAACTGATTTCTTATCTTTACTTAATATGGAGCCAGAGGAGCAGGATCCTGGACCACAGCATTGTTGTGGGCATCTGCCCATTCACTTTCAACCATTCCATGGCCCATTCTACTGACACTCCCATCCCCTGACCATGTGCCTCCTATATGCTGCACACACTAACCTTCACCTCATACACCTCTCACCATTGTTCATCTTTCCCCTGCGCCCCTTCATAACTTCTGTGTTCACCCACCTCCCCCACCCCATCCACCTCAAAGCTGGCTGCCTGGTCTAGGTTGGTGTCCTCTAAACCTTAGATCTGCATCCACATTTTGTCAGGTGAGACCAACTGAGATCCTCTGTAAGCCAGTAATAGACCAGCAAATTGATCAACTCAGTTGTATATTTTGTTCCTTAAATGTATTTCAGTAATGATTGATAACAGAACTGGTCCTATAGATGTGGGAAAGTAACCAGCAAAGATTCTCCCAATTTTGCTATCCATCTCTTATCTACCTTCCATCTAACAATGTATGTAAGGAAATTATGTGATTTCTAAAAAAAAATCAGTAGTCAGGAGTACTTCAGCTTGCCCATTGCATCTAGTGAAGGACCACTGAAAGGTCATCAGTCTTGCCTGATCTACTTGCTCCTGGTTGAGTTAAAATTATCACACAACTCTTACCCACCGTGGCTTAAAATTATGCAAGTGGCTTCCGATGTATCACACACTTTTGGACACCACTGCACATGTTAGGCTCCATTGTCTGGTAGCAGGAAGCTTGTGGACTCCATAGAACTCACAGTAAGTACAGGATTTTCCTATGCAGTTGAACTTCCATTAACATTAAATTGCACAGTGCACTAAAATGTGGCCTCATGCAATTCAACTTTCAAATCACAATATTTTTAACATCCAAGGTCCTGGTGGAAATTTTCCCACAGTTGGGCAAGTTCCTTTAATACGCCAAAAGATTTTTCTGGTCTGCACCTGATGATGAATTATGTATATTCTATTCTCTTCTTACTAAAATAGGACAGTGAACTGCTCCTGGGCATCTTAATGCACTGGGAAAAAGACCTGGAAACAAAAGCTCTCCTTATTAGCCATTTTTGCTCTCAGATTCCCTTGTTTGACCAAAATAATAAATATTTATTAACAATATCAAACCTGTTACTACTCTTTTGTTCAATGTTACTTTTTGGTTTATTCTTCTCACTCCACTCTCTTATTTGAAACTTATCTCTTCACTTTTCCAGTCTCTTGCACCTAGTCTGTATCTGTCAGTCTCATTGATCCATGTTCCTTAACCTCTATCTCTTTCATTATTCAGTTTGTTCTCTTTCTCTTCTCTGTATTGTGCTGTTTATTTTATTCAGAAGCTTTCTTCTCATATTCTCTCAGCATAAGTTTAACAATACAGAATGTGACCTACTGGAGAATTCACTTCACTGGACACCTAACCCAATCAAATGGAATTGAAAATTTGCTGTATGACTCTGTTAGAACACGATATTGCAGTTGAATTCCAGCTTATCAAGTGTTTAACAAAACTAACCAGCAATGCAAATAGAAGAATAATTCTTTTTTCTGATTACTTCAGAGTTTGTCACTTTGCAGTTCTGTACCCATATGTCGCTTGCCCCTTATCGGAGTGCTTTATGTCATGTGAACCACAGAGCAAAGCCACCAACAATGCAGCTCCTATACAGTCCTTTGAATTCCATCTCCTTGAGCAATAACCACTATCACCTTAACATGAATCCTGAAAGATACTTAAATTTTCATGACTGCCCAAATCATTGTTATGCTGCATACATATTTTTGTCTTATTAAATTCCATTTATGTGCCCCACTGGTATCTAAAAAACTGCTTCAAAGAAAGAACAGATGTGAAGAGTATAGCTCGATTTAACAATCATAACATGACACAAATGAAGAGAAGCAGCAGGGAGGAATAGACAAGATGATAACAATGAAATGAACCCCTTGGACTTTCCTGTGGGAGCATAATTGGTAAATTAGGTCCAAAATTATCAACATTGGTGGGCCCATTTTCCTGGTGTCTTTTGACACCAAAATTTCCAGTTAATTCCATTTGGGTACATTGGAACATAAAAACCGGTATAACCAAGAATTGAGCAGTCTATGCCCTATGCAAATAGGTCCCACAGAAAGCACCAAACTCCCATTAAGTATTCTTTTTTTAAGAATGAAAACATGTCTAAGACATGCAATTGTCAAAGCTTTTCAATTTTTAATGTGATTGATACCAAAGCCATAAAAATTCATGCAATGAAATAGAAAATATAGTGCAGGATAAATTTTTTTAAATCACAATAAAACATCAGAAAGCTACTTTATTTTTCACTGCTTTTAAATTTTTTAAAGGCTCCAGAAGATGCATATCAACCTTTTTTCAACCTTTCACAAGGTTAAAGTGAAGCAGGGTATTAAGAAGAGATACTGGAAATTTGAAGTGCAGACAAGAGCTACAAGACTACTGACTAAAACAGCACTTCACCCAATCCCTAGTCAATTTGCTGCAAGAGGCGGACTCCCTATGTCTCTCCATAGGTGGGGAACTGCAGAAGGCCAATAAACATGTGGTTTCAAAATGAAAATTGCTACTGATGCTCATGGCTACCCAAATCCAGAGGAGAAGACTGAAATGAAGAGACAAAGTTACTTATCAGTATTAAAAACAGAAAATGCTGGAAATATTCAGCGGATCAGGCTGCAATGTGTGGGAAGGGAAACAGGGCTAATGCTTTAGCTCGAAGACCCTTTGTCAGAACATGGAAGGTGGGACCTTCCATCCCACCAGTCTTTGCATTTCACGGCATCTGCAGCTTTTTTTTATATTTTCACTTACTTATCTGTATCCTAGCTGATGCCTATTCAGCAGAATTCTCACCTGAGTCAAATAGTTCAGTTTTGTACTATTCCTGAGACTTGGGCACAAACATCTATGCTATTGCTTCAGTGCTGCACTGAAGGAGCACTGTCCTTTCCAAGGTGTGTTTTTCAGATGTTCAATGGAGGCCTCTTCTGCTCTTTCTGGAGGGCATAAGTGATCCTTTGGCATTACTTCCATGAAGAGTAAGGAGCTATCCCCGATTCCTGCCAATATTTTTCCCACCATCAACATTTCAGAAACACATTTCCTTGTCAGTATCAACATTTCAGAAACAGATTATCTGGTTGTTATCACATTGGCGTTTGTAGGAGCTTGCTTTAAAAAGAACACTTTCATGTTCATTTCCAGCTGCCCCAGAGCACTTTATAGACAACAAAGTATAATCACTGATATAGCGTAGGAAAAAAAATTGTGCATAGTGAGCTCACACAAATAATGTTGAACAAGGGTTGAATATTGGCCTGGACACCAGTGACAGCTTGCTTGTTCTTTAAAGTAGAGCCAGGGGACCTTTTAGACCCACAGGAAAGATTAAAAGATGCCTCAGTTCAACATCTCTTGTAAAGACATCACATCAGCACTTCCTAAGAAATGTACCAGAGAGTCAGCTTGGAATTTTGTGTTGAAGTCTCTCAAGTCGGATTTGAGCTAAGAACACTTTAAATCAGGAGACAGAATTTTGCCAGATGAGCCACAGCTGACTTGCACGATGGATGAACTGGTTGCCATGATTCCTTCAAAAGTAAAATATTGGATTTAAAATGCTTTGGAGTGTTTGGATAGGCACTAAACAAAATCAAGTCTTTGTTTCTTTTTGCTATAGACCATAGCCCAACCAATTACCAAGCAATGCTGGATGCCCAGTTTACAGAGTGCATTGACGCCTTTGTACCCATGCATTGGGTAATGACACACAGGAGGGTGACAGATCCATCCCACCCCCCACCCATCCCTCCACTTCCAATCCCCACCATCAAATGAAGCATTTATCTTTAAGGTGGACACTTCTTAAGTTGTTCCACCATTGCTGCCACAAAGAACCCACATATCCTGCAAAATGCCATAGTTTTACTGGATCAGAACTTGTGATTTCCTTTTGCCAGCCATCTACATTACACCACTGCACTGAGCAACAGAAAATCCAGGTTTTTTCTGAGTTCATCAGTATCATTCACTAAAGTATGTCAATTGACAAAATGTTGCTAATAAAAATGTTCTTATGGTGAGGAGGTGTAGGATTAATAAACTATAACTGTATTCATATCTTAAGATGGATGAGAATTATGGCTGCTCGAAATACTGATTTAAAAAGTGTCCTTCAGGACAGAACAGCCACACCACTGCTTACCTGGGCTGGGTGCTGTGTGGTAATTGCTGTGTCTGGAATTTAATTGGATTCCCATTATGTTTGACTATGGAGATGATGGTCAATCTTAATGGGAAATGGGAAGGCTGTCTCAAACAATGAAGGTGATACCTGCCTTTGTCTCACCCAATTGCAAAACGATTAGCTGAACCTGTGGTGTGAGGCTGCTCTTTGTCCATCTGCAGTAGCCCTTTGTCCGTTTCCTGCTCAACCAGGAACTCCGGCGTCTGACTCATTAAAGTATGCGTGACAATGTTTGTATAAATTACTGTCTGCTCCCTCTGTACCTCGGAGAACTCCGCCGCGGACTCTGCCTGAGACTAAGGAGGTTTCTCCCTAGAATAAACGCATTTGAGTTAACCTATGGCACTGTGTGATTTACAGCAGACGGAAGTGGGACTTCAAAATCAGGTTAACAATGGGATCCACACAACAATTTGAATTTTCAAAATTAAAATGTTCATCCCTTAACCTTAAGGTTCATTTTATACTTTCATTTGTAATTCTATTGTGACACTTTGCTTTGAAGATGTTGTATTAGCTCTTCATCCTCCTTCCTGCCATCCTTTGAGCCCATAGCAATTTATTTATCAAATCATATTGAACCTATAAAGAGTGACCTTAGGAATGATTAGTATCCTGCTGATAATGAGCTGGAAGAATTTTAACTATTTAGTAACCTGCTTCAAGCACTTGACAACTTAAAATAATTGTTTTATACAGTGCATGGCTTAATTTATGAAACCAAAGTTGTATTTGCCTTCACTGTTCTTTCTATGGTTACCAGATGAATGAGTGTACTTCTAATTTTTATATGTTCAAATATCCTTGACGCATGTTGTGTAATCCTTCTGTGGCTTTTGTTTCCACTCTATTAACTATGCTATGAACTGAACCCAGTGAGACTTGAGTGACTTCCACTCCACATTCCGTTCTCCACCTCCACAACATTGCCCACATGTTCAACTGCTGAGACTTCACCGGATATTTTCATCACCTCAAATACTTCCTCTTGCTTGTGTCACCCAACTGCGGAATTTTGAACTCCAGGATGATTTCAAACTTTTGCACTGTTCGCTGAAACCAGAAGTATTGATCTTACAGCGCTGTCACCCATATTCTAGGGGGACTTGAAATATATCTGACCCCAATTTGGCACTTTGGTTAAGTCAGTCATTGAGCTAAAGAGGTGTGAAAAAGGTAAGGCACCGAGGAGCTGTGATTGCCAGCAGGGTACTGATGACAAGGACAGCCTCAAAGACACAGTTCAGTAGAGGGCAATATAGACAGAGACGTGGACTCTATGCAATGAGAGGAATAGATTTAACTCACACAAGCAGTTAATTCAGAATATGAAAGGCCACTCTGGCTTCAACCCATAGCTAAAAGTGTAGGGAAGTCATCACACATATAGGTAGCCAGCTTCCTATAAGTGTGGTAACACAACAATTCTACAGTTTTATCTGAAAGAGTCTGGTTACTCATAGGGATATTGCATCCAAGAATCAAGAAGCAGCTCTCAGTTCCCACTCCCAGGATGTGAACAGCCACTCAGTTAATACCAGCCAGCCTACCAGGTAGCTGGGCCACAGCACTGCTGTTCATGGTTGGGACATCAAAAGGTAATGATTAGTTGTTCTGCCAGGGAGGGCTTTGGTGACCTGTTTGACATAGATATGTACAGCAAATATGCATAGGTGATATGGCTAATGTCCTATGTGGTGGTCTAGATAAAACTTTCATTAACAAAAAAAGGACACTGATAACCACAGGCAAAATGCAGTTCCCTTCGATCCAGAAAGCAGCAGATCTTTCTGGACAAGGTTGCACGGAACTTTACAGCCTGCCACTTGAGGTTAACACACTCTGGAAAATATCTTACTTATGTTCTGCAGACTTGAAGTTGAATGATGTCTTGAAATCCTCTCAGGTCAGTCAGTTTGTAAGGCCAATCCAATTAGCTTTGATTTAGTACGTATGTTGCTGGGTGGGACTTCTGACCTGCCAATTGAAATTGTTTCATCAGACTAATACAATACCTGCCTTTGATTGGCTGCACATTTGCATTAAAAATAAAGGTTAGCTCAAATAAAATGCTGATCATTTCTTCTATTTGTTGCTAGTCACTCAACTCCCGCTGTGGATGAGTTAAAATTTGGAAACCTCTAGAGCAAGATAGGGATTTACAAACCACTAGTCAAGTTAGGACACTGACACAAAACTACACCATCTCTGCCTTTGAAATGCTTGATCATTAATTGTGCTAAAGACCATAATGTCTCCATGTTTCTTATCATCAGACCTAGATGTTCATCACTTTGAACAGTGAATTAACCAGTGGACTGTGGGGATAATTATAACAAGGTCAGGATCTGGACTGGCAAGGCCAGCACTTATTGCCCAACCCGAATTGCCCCTGAGAAGTGCTGTTGAGCCTCCTTCTCGAAACACTGCTGTTCTTCTTGTGAAGGTACCCCCGAGTGCTGTTGGTTAGAGGGTTCCGGGATTTTGACAGTGACAACAGAGAAAAGGAAAAGCTCACAAGAGGGGCAGAATTGACTTTGAAAGAAAACTTGCATGTAATATCAAAACATATAGTTAGAGTTTCTATGGATATATAAATAGGAAGAAGGGTGGCTAAGGTTGGTGTGGAACCTAGAACGTAGAACACTCCAGCACAGTACAGGCCCTTTGGCCCACAACCTCTAGAGAATGAGGCTGGTGAATGAACAACAGGGAACAAAAGAAATGGCAGATATGCTAAATCAATTTTTTGCATCAGTCTTCACCACAGAGGACACTGTAAATATCCCTAAAATAACAAATGGGCTAATTTCAAATATCAGGGAAGAACTTGTAAAAATCCCAATCAAAATGGACAGATAAAGGTGGACAAAAGGGAGATAGATAAACCTATGAAAGATCAAGGAATTGAGGTTCATGGGGTACTGGCACAAAGGATGAGTTGATGCCAGCAGAGATCAGACATGGCCAAATTGACTGGCAGGGCAGCCTTGAGGACCCATGTGGCCTCTTCCTGTTCCTATTTTCATGTGTTCTCACATCCTTGTGTTTAAACATTACCTGCTGCTTATCAGCCATGTCTTTGAACAGCTAAAGAAGCTTTTGTTTAGAAGACACAGGGGATAGGAGTTTGACTTGTTAATCTTTTTTCCTGACTGCCCCACTGGTTGCTAATTCAGTCTGGATGCAATGTTTCAGGGCCACTCCGAGAAGCTGCGAGGACACCCTTACCTGTCTCTGATGGGCCCAATATAACAAACCTAGCAATGGAAGCTCCTGAATCAAGCCAGTGGTCTGTGGCAGAGTCACCTTCCTGATATGCTGAACAATATCCTTCAAAGAACATGAGGTACAGCAGTACATATTTTCTGCTGGATTTCTTTCTGCTCAGCTCAAGGTAATATTGCAAATCTGAGAGATCCTGGCTAGACACACAGTGGGAAAGCATATCTGTCCCAGTTCTCTGTGTTGATATACTGTGAAAGTTTTGTTGCAGTATCCTGTGCACATCTGGGGATTGCTCAGGTTTGTCTCTGTGAATTTATGCCAAAGCCCTCTAGACTTAGCTAAGTGGGGCACATCTCAAGAGGGAGAGAGTGCATCGGCAAATAAAACATCTTTCATGTAAATTTCTTAGTAGTTTAAAGATGGCGATGGATTTTCATATATGTCAGACTTCTGCCAAGCAATAAAAGAGAACAACATATTAAACTATATTAGTTTGCAATCTTTTCAAGTGCCAGTCCTTGCTATTCCATACTCCGCAACTGTCTTTCCCTTATATACAGTCATACTACCCTTTCTTTTAGATTAGTTTCATTCAAACTGAAGGTAATTAAAGTAAATTCTTCCTGTATGAAAAAAGGAATTATATAAAGGGAAAGGTGGAGTAAAATTGAATTAATTTTTATTCTCTCCAACACTGGCCACATCAATCAATTTAGTTTAGGCACATGGGCCAGAAAGCTGAATTTCAGCAATGAGATTGGGGTGATTGCTTTTAACATTAAGGCAGCATTTTGTATTGTGTGGCAGCAAGGAATCCTGGTAAAACTGATGTCAATGGGAAAAAAATCAATTCACAGGCTGGATATCCTACAGCATTTTATTTTATATATTCATTTTGCAGGATTTGGATGATATTGGTAAGGTGATATTTATTGCCCACCCTCAATGTCCTTTGAAAAGATGGTGGTGAACCTCCTTCTTGAACCACTGCAGTCCTCCTGCTGAAGATGATAAAATTCTGGTAAGGCCGCATTCATTACTGGTTGCTCCATTATAGGAAGGATGTGGAGGCTATGGAGAGGGTGCAGAAGAGGTTTACCAGGATGTTGCCTGGATTAGAGGGGAGGTTGGACAAACTAGAGTTGTTCTCTCTGGAGCAGCGGAGGCTGAGGGGAGACCTGATAGAATTTATAAAATTATGAGGCATAGACAGAGTAGACAGCTGGTATCTTTATCCCAGGGTTGAAATGTATAATACCAGAGGGCATGTATTTAAGGTGAGAGGGGGAAAGCTCAAAGGAGACGTGTAGGGCAAGTTGGTTTTTTTTACACACAGAGACAGGTGGATGCCTGGAATGCACTGCCAGGGGTGATGGTGGAGGCAGATACAGTCGAGGCATTTCAGAGACTCTTGTATAGGCACATGAATATGCAGAGAATGGAGGGATATGGACCATGTGCAGGCAGAAGGGATCATGTGTCATTAGTTTAATTAGGTTGGCACAACATCTTGGGCCGAAGGGCCTGTTCCTGTGCTGTACTGTCCTAAGTTCTATGTTCTATGTTCTGTGATACCACAATTCTTCTGGACAGGGAGTTTAGGATAGGCAATAAGTGCTCACCAGCAATGCATGAATGAATGACTAAATCACCAAAAATTAGTTGGAAAATAGAAAGTGACCTTTCCTACGGTATTGAGCAATTGAAAGTGAATATTCTGCTGCAGTATGTTGTTGGTTTTATTCAGTGGTGTTGAATTTCTGTGCATTGTACTAGCTCATTAACTTATTCAAGTTAAACCTAACAGTATTGACTGTTTCATCCCAGTCAGGTATTAGTGTACACTCTTGGAGCTCAGTGAATAGCCATATTTAATAATTTATTATAACTTGAACTGACTGATTTTTTTTGTGTAGTCTATTGCAGAGATTAAAAAGATGAAAGAAGACCCCTGACTGACAAAAGGTCATTATAAATGAAACCCGGGGTGAAAGAATATCATAATGATTTTACTTTCTTGATCCCACAATAAATATCTCAGATCTAAAAATCTCATTTGCTTATAAACTGAAAGCTGTTTGAATGTAATAATTAGGAGCTCTTCTGATAATTTATTCCTTCCCTCATAGAGTACAAATGCAACCAGAACAAAGGGATCCTCATCAAATTGCTCAGCATGGACATGAATCCCTCACGACTCAAATGCTGACAGCAATAGACTTCCAATTATTTTTAATTATTTTGATTTCCAGATCAGTGACAGTTTATTGAATGTGTACATGACAAAGACACATCAGCTGTCAGTGGAGCTTGTTCCAGCACTTTACATAAAGACATCACTTTCAGGATTCACTCAAAACAATGACCTAATCTTCACTGTAAACTGATATTGATTTGTTTCCACTTTCTATCTTTCCTGTACCAAAACCACTGATCTTTGCTAGGGTGTGTGGTTTCCAGTCTTGTTCCTGCTACTCCGGCAAAGAATTTGGCAGAATTTCTTTCCCTTCCTTCGTAACCAGACTGACAGTTAATTTAGCTCTTCCAATCCCTCGCTTCCACCAACTAAAATCAGCAAGTTACGCAGGATTGGAATCACTCCTATGACCTTTTGGTGTGTGTTATCCAATAACCACAATCTGACCAGGTAATTGATGAACAGCAAGAAAACAACCATAATGAAGACACATCATCGCTCAATTTCATACTCACAACCACCAGCTCAGATAATAAAGCTGCAATTGGTTCAGGCAGCTCCTATATCTGGTGAGAAACAATGCACGAGTGGACTGCAGCCAGAGAGGAAGGACAGGCTAGTGCCAGGTCCCTGTGGGGTGAAGTCAAATGCCCATTCTGCGAGGGAGGAATAAGATGTGCACTTTGGCGGGCTGACTGTAGAACTAGTTAATGGGCAAGTACAATGTGGAAATGGGAAGTCTGCCGGAAAGCCGGGATTCAGTTTCCAAGAACATGGAGAGGTCTGACACTAATGTGAAACAGGCGTTTTGTAAAGCTTGAAGCCCATTCTTTTCAGAGCGAATGAATTAGCCAACTCACTTCACACCTTGTGGACCCAGCCATAATGTCTGAAGTCACAGCTTCCACTGTACCTCAAGCACTAATGTTGCAGTGAAGCCTCAGTCTGCAGCAGTGAAAAGCCATGATTGTGGATTGCAGTGAGAATAGGAGATAACAGAGCGTTAAGGGTACGATGGCATAAAGGATAAATTGCAAACAAATTCTATGTGACCACAGCAGCTGGGGAACTTAAATTCAGCTAATGAAATAAATCTGGAATAAAAAAATTAACATTGGTAATGGTGACCACAGAGATACAGGAACATCATAAAACCCCACCTGGTTAACTGAGGTTCTCAGGGGAGAGAAACCTGCTGTCCTTGGCCAGTCTGTTCTACATGTAACTCCAGACTCACAGCCATGGGACTATTAACTGCCCTCTGAAATGCCAGGCCTGCCACTTAAGGGCAAAATTGGGAATGAATATTAATTGCTGCCCACACCCTGTGAATGAATTGTAAACATCACTGCAGTCCAGCAGACCTTCCAGGTGCCACTTCCTGGGACTGACAGGGAATCTGTTCACAGCTATCACGATGACCCCAATGTACTACTCTCCCACTGTCCTTGCCTCTGCCAGTCATCCAGCAGTCCAAATTGCCTTTGCTCCTGCTCAGATGGTGCACTCTCATGCTGTCGAGTCTCAGAGTTGCTCAAGGTCGTGCCCCAAGATTGTCTGCAGTCCCTTCCACTTAAAATCCACCAGCCATGCTGCAGTTACTAGGCCGGATCTGTGAAGGACAGATGGGACCACAATGGAAGACAGGCTCGAAGAAATAAGATAAGATTTCTTTATTAGTCACATGCACATCAACGCACACAGTGAAATGCATCTTTTGTGTAGAGTGTTCTGGGGGCAGCCCGCAAGTGTCGCCACGCTACTGGCGCCAACATAGCATGCCCACAGCTTCCTAACCTGTACGTCTTTGGAACGCAGGAGGAAACCAGAGCACCCGGAGGAAACCCACGCAGACACAGTGTCACGAACCAGCAACAAAAGAAACACACTGAGCATGATTCAGTGTTAAAAACTATTTTATTAATCACTACTTATGATAATACGTAAAATAAAAGTAAAAATGTTAGTAAGTTAGAATTCAAAAATGTTAAACCTTGAACGTTAACCCCAAAACTAAACTCTTTGTGTGTGTGTGACAAAGTCCAAAACTCCCAGTTCAGGAATGGTTCTTAAAGTTCAGTTCCGCAAGCCATAAGGTGAAACATGAGCAAGGGCTTCTTCAACAACCACCGTTGTCTTAAGATAAGACGTAGACGTAGAGAAACATAGAGAGAGTAAATACGAAATCCAAATGTTCCACGATGGAACCCAAACGACACTCCAGTGTTTACTCGGTAGTGACTTCCTCACCCCGAAAAGCATCCGAATCGTGGTCATCCACACACAAATACCTGTTTCCTTCTACAGGTCAGCAACAAAGTGAACTCCACCGGATTACTTCCAACTTCCATACATGGATTTCAGTGGTAGACACAGTTATTGTTTCTCATCCATTGATAGAGAAAACTAGCAGGCTGGTGTCTCTCTCCCTTCTCTCTCTCTTCTTCTGACTACAACGTCATTACGTCCTTTATCTTCTATTGACGTAAGCACGCCACACACACAAATACACACACACTCTCTATCTTAAAGGGACATTCACTGAGTCCGTAACAACAGAGAGAACGTACAAACTCCTTACAGACAGTGGCCGGAATTGAACCCGGGTCACTGGCGCTGTAATAACGTCACGCTAACCGCGATACACTGAGTGATTAGCTGACTTCCAGATGCAAAGTTACATATGATTTTATTCAGAACTTTGGCTTGGAATTTTTATTTTGTGCTGGCTTTTATTTTTGCACCACGTCAACTGGAGGTTATGATGGCTCTTGTGAGAGGGAAAGTAAGGAGCTGGACTGTTGGAGAAGGCAGAATTTTTTGCTGGCATCGCACTCAGATAAGTTCCGCTAGGATAGCCCGAGCAGAAATGCTACCAAAGTTAGTTCGTTCTTTTCTCCTCTTCTTCCTCATGTTTCTGGGCTTCAGTTTCTCACTGTGAGTTGGCAGCAAGGGCTGTCCCCTTGTGTACTATGTAACAGACCACCACCATTCCTGACACCTGCTCTTCCAAGTACCCTGGGTTCCTTCAGCCTAAACCAAGCAGCACTTCAGCATGTCAGTGGTCTGCTCTGTCACCTTTCACGTGATATCATAGCTTTCATTGTGTCCATGGTATCCATGTATCTATGAGCTAGGCACGCAGTTATTGGCCATGCCATCAGCTTTGTCACCCAGGAACCACCCTTTTGTTTGTCATGGTAGCTTAAATCTAGATCACAAAGCAGACTGATCATGAAAAGCAGGCATCATGATTGTTTCCAGGATATGTAGCTTTAACGTGGATCATTCCATTTTTGTTGTCACACACCAGCTGGATGTTGAGGGGCTGGAATGTCTTCCATGTTTGGTATGGGCAGAGTTGGCGTGCAATGCCCAAAAAGGGATGTACACACAGTCACTGACATCCTCACCACTGGAAGACTGTAATCTTTGTAAGCTCAGCAGTTTCTCTACCTGCCGATCTGTAGCTGTGACACTTTACTCTGTACTGTTATTGTTTTTACCTGTACTACATCAATGCACTCTGTACTAACTCAATGTAACTGCACTGTGTAATGAATTGACCTGTACGATCGGTTTGTAAGACAAGCTTTTCACTGTACCTCGGTACAAGTGACAATAATAAACCAATACCAATACCAAATAAATTGAAATCAACCTTCTTTAAATAGAAAGCCTCAGTGCCTTCCTTTAAGCAACAGTGCCTTCCTTTAAATTGCAAGGTGATGCACAATACCTGCAATCCACAACAGTTGGATTCAGTTGCATGCGAGTTCATGGTCACAATTACCTTGACAGCCACTGATCATGACCTCTGCTCATTCGTTCAGTCATGCTACATTCCGAGGTACTGCCTAGTGTAGCGCCTACATGCGGGAACATCTTGTTTGGCAGAAACAATGAGGTCAACAAATAATCCTTCAACACTCGTTGTAGTACTCCACATAGATTTCTGCAAGTTGAAGCAAACCTTAAAAACATCAGACACTTGTAGGATTGCTGAAACAGGCAGAGAAAACGAACCAGCAACTCATCTCTAGGTGTTTGATGAAGCCTATAAATGGCATTGATGAGGGCTTCTTCATGTTCTATCATGTAAGGTAAAGAGAGTGTGTTATCTGGAGGTTGTGCTCCAAAATGCTCCTGCACCAAATCAGCATCACAAATTGATTAAGATTACACTTTGCTCATTCTCCATACTCCTAATGGAGGTTCACAACACAACAGCCATCATCTTGGAGTTCTAAAAATAATTCTGGTCACGGGAGTAAGTACTGATGAGTCCAGTTTCTCACCGTTGATTGCTTAGACTTCCTTAAACTATTGATGTTTGAATACAAGAATTTTCAGGCTACATTAACTACATCGGAAGTGGAAATATTTGCAGAATCAATGATCACATCATCAACCAAAGGAGGATTTCAAGCTGAAACAGTTGTCAAGTGATAAAAGCAGAAATGAAATATCCTAGGTTCATAAGTTGGATCCAAATTGGTTCAGTCAAAGCTCATTAAACCCAAAATAAAGATTTGTATGTTTCCAACTCCCTAATTTTGAATCTACTGCTCCCTAGGGTTGCTCCAGCAGTGATTATAAGGGCAATGCTTATTTCAAAAAGTGTTTAGCAAATTATTTCACCCATTATCTAGTAAAATGAAATATAACCACACACAACTGTTGTTGAATTCCATTTCATCATTCTAACAACATAAAGCACAACTCTGTTGAGTGGTCTTTGTTTCCAAAAATATTTGTTGACATATGCTTTATGAAGATAATTCCTTTTTAACTCAAACCAATGGGATAGAGAAATAGAAGGAAAATTAACATAAAACAGAGAGTTCATCCAGTCTCCTATTCGGTTGGCCTCAGAACTTCTGAGAATTCCTAAAGGATACCTTCTCTTGGGATGGAGGTATCCATTAGGAATTTCTGTTGAAGTGAGGAAAACTGAGACTCCTGCAACCTTCTGATATGCTGCAGGTGTAGGAACAGTGGCATTTCACCATTACCCGCTCTCTTTCCTTAACGACTGGACCCCAGAAATATTCCATTACCTTTGTTAAAAGAGCTCTGGAAATTGAACTTGCAAATACTTCTAGTCCAAAGCCACAGTCTTGTAACTCCACAGAAACAAAAGTGTTTAACTTTAAAATCAACCATCTTAGAAAGGGGTCTATGTATCATCAATCTTTAAATGGCTTTTTAAACCCAGGAGGCTGTGGTATTAAAGCACAGTCTCCTCTAAAGCATTTTATTAACATGTCAGGAATATTCATAATTGGAATGGGGTAAGTAAATATTAGCAAAAATATTAATTTCACACATGCTGCATACATCATTGCACACAACTTGTGGACCAAAATTGAAGTGCTTCTTTTCACCAACCGAGAAAGGGTCATGGCAGTAGTAAAATAAGGACAATTCTATAGATAAAAATAGTCAAAGTGGTTCCATATTAATGGAATCAGGCAAGCTAAAATGTCACCTTCAGTCTGCACTACAACATTTTCCCTGACACCCTTATAATAGAACAGAGCAATTCCAGTTCAACGAGGAGTATAGTTCTAATGGCAGTAGCATTATTACATTTTTTGAACTGGATGATACAGCACTTGGTGATGATATTTAATTTCATTGAAAGTAATTTTAATAGGCATTTCCCATAAAGTTATATGACTGAGAATGCAACGGATTGTTAAGAGCTGTATTGTATAATTTATACACATATATGTCAGATGCAAGGAAGCATAGTACTTCCCTCATTTCAGCTAATGGCTTTTTTCATTATTTAATGAGAAAAAGTTATTAAAGAGTCTCATTGGTGACTGGATGTTACCATAAATCAGAACATTAGGATAGAAACTCCAGTAGTAAGCATATGTTACATAGATGCACAGCAAGCTTAGGGAGGTGGAAGGAAGGTAGGCAATTGGTCTGAACCCTATACTATTTTGATTTCACAATTTATTTGGCAAGGTTTACAAATGTGAAATGTGAGCTCTCTGATAATGTACAATATGAGACTAATTAAAGGACTGAATAACATGCAGAATTACTTAAATAGCTCTTGTGGCAAAATTTTCACAGTTTCCACTGACGGTGTTGTGAATCCATAAACACAGGCATTAGAACTAAGGCTCAAAAGACAGGTTGTGCTATTTTGTAGTTGATTAGCAACTATTAGAGCTTTTTGAATCAGTTTATTGGAGTGCTATTTTCCATTTTGCACCGAGCCTTTTATAAAATTTCCTACAGCTTGTTGAATACGTTTCATTATCAACCTGTCTGTTGCTGGTAGCTGCAATACAATTGGTCTCATCTGCAACTCTGAACAGGACTGAGAGAAGTTTAATACAGACTGGGGACCAAGATGTTGGCAGTGAATTTATGCATTCTCACCAGTAGCAGGGTGCCTTGAGTGACCTCCTAAAGCTCAAATTGCAGCCGAGTTCTTGCACAGTGCACATACGATGCCAAACCATGGTCTCATAGCAACTTAGCAAGGATTCAGCTGGTTCAGATTCCTTTGCCATCCTCTGTCTTGTACCTCTTCACTCATGCTTAATGCTCTACTTCAATGCCCCTTAATCTGAGATATTCTCCATAATTGATATTATGAGCCATATCTCAGGCTCCTTTCAAGGAACTGATAAACATTAAGATCGTCCACATGCACTTGGGTTTGGCTTTGTGTTTGGCATCATTAAGGAAGAGGAATGTATTTGAATGTTAATGCAATGATATGCTAAAGCACAGTTGCCTAGAAGATGGATTGTTAGCACCTGTTTATTAAGCACTAATCACACAAAACTGGAAATTACTCAGAGTAGATCATGCCAGTGAATATTTCTGGGTGAAATCGTGACAACTGCAAAATTGGACCAGGCACTTTGTTTAGCACACTTGACTATTTCCTGGCATCAGACACACACCCAATGTTGTCATTATTTCTGTAACGTGCACCTTGGCCCTCACCAACATATATTAAACTCTACACTAAAACTGATACAGAACAATCTCCTCAGGAGAACCAGGAGCACGTCATGTTAGTTTGTTGGTTTTTTGACTATCTTAAGGAACATTCTGTTGACATCAAGTGACTTGACCAGGCCAATTCAGAACTCACTGTAGACCGCTCACACACTCTCCAAAGTCAACAGAGTGTGCTTTAATTAACACGAAGTGTTTTCTCCAGCATTTAGCTGAGATACTCATTCTATGGATGTTTCATTCACAACGCCACTGCAGCACTCCATTATGTTGTTATGGTCACAGCTGCCATTCAGGGTGAGTTGGGGACCCGAGAACATGGCCATCAACGAGGAGCATATTCCGAGAAAGTAAACAGACCCAGCATCCTACCTGAACGTCTCCGCTAAACAATGGTTTTGCAGGCTCAGGATTTCCGAGGGTCCCATTGCTGAGGTACACGACAGTATGTGGTAAGACCTTCAGCCGTGCTCTTATGCCCAGCCTTCTGTGGAGGTCAAATTCATGTTGGCACTCAGCTTCCTCCCCACAAGCAAGGCAGATCTCAAGCGGACCTGAAAGGGAAACAGCAGGATGGAGTTCAAGCGAACCTGAAAGGGTGATGGCCTAGCGGACCGTGTAGGGTGAACCAGAAGCTGAGATGGACAGAGCGAAGGGGCGACTAATGAAAGAATCCGCGCCGGTAATCGGCTGCAAGTGGAGCGCGCAATGTGCAGAGGTGCAGGCGATGAGCCAGCGCGCCAGGTGGGGTGAGGCGTGAACAGGCTGAGAAGCCAGAGCGAAGCGAGCGCGAACCATGTGCAGGGCATCAGAGGTAGCGGGCGGCAGGGAGAAGCGCCGGGGCAGCGGGATGTGGACCCGGTACAGTGGGTGAGGATCCAGCAGGGTGGAGCTTAAGCGGACGTGAAAGGGAGAAGGCAGAGCGGCGCCCCGGCGGACCTGAAAGGGACAAACAGGGTAGAGCTGAAGCGGACCTGAAAGGGACACGGCAGGGTGGAGCTGAGGCGGACCTGAAAGGGTGATGGTCTAGCGGACCGAGTAGGGTGAACCAGGCGCAGGGATGGGCAAAGTGAAGGGGCGACTAATCAAGGATTCCGCTGCAGGGCGAAGACAAGTGATTGGAAGTGAAAAACGAAATGTGGAGAGAGTGCGGACACGGCAGGGTAAAGTAGAACGGCGGGGGTAAATACAAATAGTGTAGTACAAGGGCGGCATGGACAGAGGGGGCCGAAGGGCCAGTTTCTGTGCTGTATGACGCTATGACTTTTATTTCAGTGAGGAACAAATGAACTGAGATTTGCCAATGTTGCTGGCTTTCCACGAGTACAGGCAGGCCATTGGGGCTTTCACTAATTAACCTGACCTTTTCATCAACAGTAAATGTTTCTACTTCCTCAATACACAGTTTATTGTGGATGGTTTAGTGAAAACTATGTTTCTGGGAAGAAGACTTTCATCCGCATGAGATCTGCAATGAATCACAACAAATGTGTAACGCAGGAGTGTTCAGCCCATTGCATGCTATTCAAAATTCAATTCTGTCTTCCAGCTGCAGGCCCATAGCTGAGGATCACAGTTTTTAAACCACACATCCAATTACCTCCTAAGTGTGATGACTTTTTTCTTCTCTACCAACATATGAGGCAGTGAGTTCCAGACTCCTCCCATTCTTTGTATGAAAAAATATTTTGTCATCTCCACCCTAATCCTTCTGCCAATTACTTTAAATCTACACCAACTGATTCTGGCTCCTTTCAATGAATTGATAATTATTAAGCTTGTCCATGCTGCTGAGAGAAATAGCTCTTTCCTAATTACTTTGTATAAGCCTGCCATAATTTTATTCATGTCAGTTAAACTTCGCTTCAGCTTCCTCGATTCCAAAGAAAACAGCCTAAGCTTATCCTGGGATGTGGTGGCCAGAACTGTATACGACACTCAAACTGTGGCTGCAGTGGCACAGTGGTGTGACTGATAGAGCTGCTGTTTCACAGCACCAGAGACCCGGGTTCAATCCTGACCTCGGGTGCTGTCTGCATGGAGTTCGCATGCGTCCCCTGTGATCAGATGGATTTCTTCCGGTTTCATCCCGCATCCCAAAAACGCGCGTGTCGGTGGGTGAATTGGCCACTTCTGTGTAGGTGACTGGCAGAATCTGGGAGGAGGTGAGAATAAGGAATGGGATTAATGTAAGATTCACAAGAGAACCTGCAGATCTGGAGCAACACACACAAAACGCTGGAGGAACTCAGCAGGTCAGGCAGCATCTATGGAGGGAAATAAGTAGTCAGCATTTCGGGTCGAGACCCTTCATCAGGACTGGAAAGGAAGAGGCCAGAAGCCAGAATGAGGAGGTTGGGGGAAGGGGTGGGGTTAATGTAAGATTAGTGTAAGTGCTGGTTGATGGTGGACCAAAGGGCGTGTTTCCATGCTGTATCTCTCAATGACCTCGATTGTTATATGGAACTTCAGCAGAATTTCCCAGCTCTTGTAGTTTCTGCTTCAGCCAATAAAGGAAAGCATCCCTTATGCCTTTGTAACCACAGTATTGACCTGTTCTGTTATCTGTAAGGAGCTATGGACACGTATTGTAAAGGACTCCCGATTGAAAAATGTTTCTCCTGAGCAGCCTAAAAAAGTCATTGTCTCCACTGTAAGGTATCCCAATTAGGAGGTGAGGAAGCCCAGGTGATGCATAAGAATCCCTCACATCTTGCTTTCCAGCTCCACCAGCACTGATTTAATGCATGAATGAATGAATCCCGGCTTCAATTACTTGAATGGTTTGCTACAACATCTCTGTATTTCCTGATGAGTGCACCACACTTCAAGAATTCAGACCTCTGAATAAAATATATTCTTTCTGTAAGGAGCCACACCCTGACTCAGGTGTAGGCAGTGGTGTGAAGATCACCATGATGCTCCAGTTTCCCCCCACGTCCTGCAGAAGTGCGGTTTGGTAGGTTAATTGCCCACTGAAAATTCCCTCTAGTGTAAGTGGTAGAATCTGGGGGGAGCTGATGAGAAAGTATGGAGAATAAAATGGCTTAGGGTAGGATGACTGTAAATGTGTGGTTGACTCAGTGTGCCAAAGGACCTGTTTCCATACTGTCTCTCTATATAGACCTTCAGAGGATATAAAATTTGCTTCAGCAATGCTCCATTGACCAAAGATTGTCCTTCTTGGGGGACACTACAAGACTGCTACAGCCTGTTCTCCTGCACAGTACCTCCCCTCCCTTCTTCTGAAATGTAACTCAATGCACTGATGATCTGTCTTGCATATCCCATTGAGAGATCGTGGGGGCTCTCCATTTCCCCCGCAACCTCACTCAGGGGTATTTTCACATAACATTTATCACCAAGCTCCACAGGGAGGGATTCTGGAAGTCAACTTTTAGTTTGACATTGGTTACAAGTGTACATTTATTCAAGTTCACCAAACAGATGGAAGTTATTTCTGCTAGAAATACTCTGGCTCAGTGACCAATTTAAAACCACTTGCACATAACAGATCAGGGAATGGTGAATAATCTGGCAAGGAAACAGAGGTAATGATCATTGATAATAACTTGTCTGCTTTTCCATTCTATAAGCAGCGCCCTAGACATTTTGATGCCACTTTCTTATTCAGATTATCAGAAAATTGTCTGACTGTGCCAAATAGTTCACGATATCCTGTATCTGGTTAAAATTACAGGCATAAAACTGGGATTTTAAACAGAATTAAGTGAGAGACCAGGCTGGCATTATGCAAGATCCTGCAGTGTCTGGCTTTTGTGAATATTGCAGAGAATGGAGGGATATGGACATTGTGTAGACAGAAGGGATTGGTTTACTTAGGTGTTTAGTTAGTTCGGCACATCATGGTCCGAAGGGCCTGTTCCTGTGCTGTCCTGTTGTGGGTGGTTCCAGTACAGCACGTGATTGACACAATTATCAGTCAACCTTTCACACTCTAAGACCCTTCCATGGAGACTACATCCACTTGAGGACACTCATGGCTATTTTGCTGCCCAGACGGGAGTGCTGAGGAAATGGTGGGAGGATGTGGGAAGGAAGCTGTGGAGCGTAGGGAAGTGAAGAAAGCAGAGGAGTTAGAAAAGGGGAACAGTTTCTACAGGAAAGGGAGGAAGCGGTCACTACATTGCCTCCCTCAGCTGTCTATTGGGGAAAACATGGACGAATGAAATTCACTTTCTCACTCTTCAGATGGCAGTGCCCTTTTCAAGATCCCAGCACCTCTGAAATAGGGGCAGAGTTGCTCAGGCCACCTGACCCAGGCGCTGGTGCTCACAACCAAGCACCAATCCAGGTACACCTTCTGACTGAACCAGACAGTTTCAGGGATGGAAGGATTGGAAAGGATGATCCTGCTCTTGGCTTACATTGCCCAGATTCTTGATCACTGCCTGGAATGAAGCTGAGATGCAGAGCTTCAATACAACAGTGGCATTTAGGTCAATGGTCAACATCCTATAAAGTGTGCACCATACCTGCAGATAAACCTTGCAGAGACAACATATGCTCTGCTTTGTGCGTGAACCTTAGTTTCTGAAAGCAGATTTATTACAAAATGTCCTACATAACCAGAACCCTCACCAGAGAAGGAAGTTAGTTTTAGAGAATGTAATACCATGTGAGATGATGTGCTTATCTGTGTGCTCTTCTATGAATGCCTCCTGTGTCTGTTGCACCTCTAATACAATGCTGGAGAAGGTTGTCAACACTCGAACCACCTTTACTTCAGGTTACCTTTTACAGAGAAAGTTGGGGCACTCAGTGCTTTAAGATCTTGAACTGGCAGGTTTACAGAACCAATAAAAGTATAATGTAGGTCACTGAACCAAAAAAGGCAAATAAATATTCAAGAAATTCAGTTCAACCTGGAATATTATACCCAGCTTTAAGAACTCTGAACTTGGTCTACTGCTACATCACTATGTTTGAAGAAACTCTAAGCTGTCCTGCTTTTATCAAAGCAGAGAGTTGTTTGTTTGAGGGCAGTCGTCATTTCCAGATTTTCTAAAGAGGTAATTTATAGACTAGACACTTAATACCATGCAATTATCTACACAGATATATTGTTGTTGAATAGTTTTTGCCGTTGTTAAGGTAACAAGATAGTTTAGGCTTCCTCACAATCACTGGAGTGAAAAGTCATCCTCCATTGCCTTGTCTTTTCAGATTAATGGTGATCCTTTTAGCCTGTGTTAGATCCTAAGTACTCACCTTAAATAATAAGGGATTGATTTCTCGACCTTTGGTACAATGAAGCTAACAATTAATTTTGGTCACCTGAAACAGAAACCTTATCTAGCCTCTAACAATGAGTAAACGTACCTTTCCAAGTCTGGGTATCAAGTTTTACAATATGCGCTGAGGCATTCCCGATACAACCAGAACTGGCAGATTCACCACGCATGCAGCAGAACAGCCTAAACAAGCAAGTTCATTTGATTCTTGTTATCCTGGCACAGTTATATATGAGTTGTATGTTTTGGATGTTAATATTCCTATTTTATCTTGTTGAGTGTAACTGTACAATTTTAGCATTAATCATAGCAAGGATTACCAAGAGAACCTTAAAAAGGAGGCCTGTTGTACTGCTCAGTGCTGCACTGTGGGGGAGAAGGGTATGGTTTCATTATCACATTTTCCAAATTCACTTTCAGTCAATCTTCCAAAGAAGACGTGTTGCAGAATTGAGACACTTTCTGACTCTGAGGGAATAAAGAAGAAAAGAAACTTTTTTTTAAACCTCTTCCCTTTATCTGTCGTAAACCACAGATATGGTAATGTGGTTATTCTCTGAGACCAATAATGCAGAGGCTGGACTGCAATACTGAACCAGCAAATGTGAATTCAATTTATGGCAGTGGTGGTTAAGTATGTGAATTCAGTTTAAAGAAAAATGAATGAGCTTGTATCATTAAAAGTGTTTGCATCAAATGCACCCTCACTGCATGATCTACATCTACATGCATAACATCACTTCGACTATATGAAGCGGCAGCTGCCAGATTTGAGGCTTATTGCAACTAGATCTTTGTTTACTATTTTATTATTTAAGTTATTACACTCACCTGAATATTTCTGTTGTCTGTGAACTTACTAATGGTTCCATCAATGCCTTCGTCCACATCATTAATAAAGATGTAAAAGCAAAAGCCACAATGGTGATCCCTGCAGAAATTCTCCCCGCCCAGAACAACCACCATTTGTATCAAACAATTATCTTGGGTTTTTTTCAAGTTTCCTCACACAACTCCAAAATAAATGGTGCTGCGCAGTTAAAAGTAGGTCCAATCCAGTGTGTTGGTACCAGTTATGAAATTCAACACCTAACTATTCAATGAAATTTTCATTTGCTCCATCGTGTGTCCTGGAGGATAACTTCCCTAAAGGGTGTCAACTATCGTACAGCACACAAAATTCATTATCATATCCGTAGACCACAAAAACTGAAGGGAGTGAAGTAAAAGTATGTTGTTTTTTCCTTCATTCCCTCATAGTCAATAGGTGCCTTTATTCTGCGTGAGAATTCTCATTTGCTCACAGATAAATAGCTTTGACTAACCCTATTGCACTTGAAGCTGCACTATTTAAAGAGCCAATACACAAGCTGCATTCTTTGTTTTCATGAAATTTGTGATCTCAGATATACCCTCACTTAAAAGTCCAGACTGTTGTGCCAGCAGAGGTCAAGGTCACAGTCACTCTCAGTGTGCTTGCCTTGGGATCATTCTGGCTACTGCTGCTGATCTGTTACACATCACATTTTGCTGCTCACTGCTGCGCTGAGGAGGTCACCTAGACTTCAAACTCAAAAAGAGAAGACGTCATCTAATTTTACTGCAGACCACAGGAGCAGGCAGAGAGGCACAGGCATCTGGCTGCACTGTAGGCTTCCTCCAGTACAGACATTCATAGGCTGCACTCGTGTCTGTACAGTTAACTCCTTGGCAACCTTCTGCCTGGAACTTGTGCCTATAGTCCTAGAGGGTTTCCATGGTCCCCATGCTCTGTAGGCACTATTCTTCACCAGCCTGTACAGGTTTATTTGACATCCTGGGAGCATTGTCTCATTCCCCTCCATTCTCAACAGCATCTATTCATTCTGCAGCACCACCCTCCTGTGTTGCAATTATTATGAAATGCTCCTTTAAAATCTGGCTCGAGAGATTGCACCTGCACGGCTATGTGACAGCAGCTGTGAGAAGCAGCAGTTGATTAATACAAAACACTGCACTCTGAAACACTGACAAGTTGACATCCTCCATTCCAGTACAATCTGAGGGAAATCTGACGACGTTGTTCTATGAATCTTACAATTGAAAATCTCCTGTTGTATGCAACTTCCATAAACAGTGTTGGCATGACCCATAATGCAGTTTAATTGCCTTTAAGAAGGTAGTTAGTTCTGTTATTTATTCATTATCCAATCTAACAGCTGTCTACTAATCTCAGAGGGATCTACTTTATTGATCTATTGCTTGGCATTTTGTCAAATGCTTTTTCAATATCAAAGTATATATGTCCAGAAAATAGATTTTTCCTTTTTTGAATGCCAAATGGTCACCGACACAAAAATATAAAATTGACCACAAACACATTTACAAATTGATTGGAATGATTTGTGTCAATGATCATGTATTAAAATAGGACCTCCACAATTCCAGAAGAGACCTCACCCAGTTTCGTACATCTGAATGCACGCTTCTTCACAAAGGAACATCAGCCCTTCCCAGAAGAATTCCAACAACGGCAACACAGGGTACTTAGTAGACAATGATAGAGAGTTGGGTTCATCCAGAGGACTATTGATGTGCTAGTAGCTCAGATAGATGCCAAGATGAACGCCCTACATGCTTGGGGTGCCAGGAGACCTATCAGGTCAGGTCTTTGTGGAATCTAGCTGGGTTCCTGCCTGTCCACAGCAAAAATCCCTGGACTTTGACAAAAAATGTCATAACCTTACAAGATATGTGATGTGGAGCTCTGAATCCACCTAAATATTGCTCTTTACTGCTGATATTTACAAACCCGCAGCTTTACCCTTCCCACTCACCATCTTCACCCAACGTCGACATTGTACCCCCTCCACTGCCCATGCACAGCTCGAACTCCCAAAGGGACAAGAATAAAAACATACTCAATGTCCCTCACCTCTATTTAGGCAAAAATAGCAACAAATTGGAGGGAGTCTACCCACCTGGGAGGGATCCCTCCTGGTTACAGCACCTCACCACCATCGAGGAAACTTTACAACTTTCTAAAGCTTTGGTTTGGCCACAGCTGGAGCATTGTGTGCATTGTGGGCAGGCACAATAGTGTAGCGGTTAGCGTAACGCTATTACAGCGCCGGCGACCCGGGTTCAATTCCCACCGCTGTCTGTAAGGAGTTTGTACATTCTCCCCGTGTCTGCGTGGGTTTCCTCCGGGTGCTCCGGTTTCCTCCCACATTCCAAAGACGTATGGGTTAGGAGTTGTGGGCATGCTATGTTGGCGCCGGAAGCATGGCGACACTTGTGAGCTACCCTCAGAACACTCTACACAAAATATGTATTTCACTGTGTGTTTCGATGTACATGTGACTAATAAAGGTATCTTATCTTCTGTTCTCCACAGTACAAGAACAACCTGATTACATTGGAGAGGTGCAGAGGAGATTTGCTGGGATGTTGCCAGGGAGGAAGCGTTTCGGTAATGAAGCTAGGTTTGTTTTCCTTGGAGCAGAGGAGACTGAGGGAGGACCTGTTAGAGATTTACAAAATTCCAAGAGGCATCTTTCCTTATAACAGAGACACCTAAAACCAGAGGGCATGGGTTTAAAGTGAGGAAAAAGAGGGTTAGAAGGGATCTGAAGAATTTTTTTTTATCAGGATGGTGGTTGCAATCTGGAATAGTGATGGAGGCAGGTACTATCATAACATTTGGATGAAGTATTTGGATGACTAATTGAATCACCAAGACACAGTCAGTCATGGACCAAGTGCTGGCAAATGGGATTAGTATAAATGGGTACTTGATGGTCAGCATGGACACGATGGGCTGAAGGGCCTGTTCCTGCACTGAATGAAATTGTATCCACTAGCTGGACAGTGTGGCCACAAACCAATTGAACAGAAGGCTCCATCAGTATTCTGCCAGGTGTGCTCACTGCCTACATTTCATACTGATTACAAGATTGCCTTTTATTTGATGAACTGTGCACATATTCACCTCCATAGAGGTGGTTCTGCTGCAGCTTCCAAGTGCAGCTGTCCTCTATTTTGACTTTGCAGCACATCCAGACACACCACTCCCTCTCGACATGAGGCAGAGGAGCCGAGAGGACAATGCAGGGAGGGGCAGGGCAGGAAAGCACTCTGCGGAGGAGGAGGAGCAGGATAATGAGTCATTCAATGAGTCATTAGACTGACAGCCCGTAGCACGACCACAGAGGCTGGCACAGCGAGGGAAGACCAAACTAGATGGATGCACATCGCAGAGAGACACACACATTGGGCTGCAGATTGGCAACAGGCCAAGAGAGTCTGGGTCTTGGTGAAGGGGATGTAGGAATGACAAGGCTAATACAATGCACTCTGAGATGGTGATCGGACCTGAGTTACTGAATACAGTAGGTGACAGATGCACAGAGAAATCCGACTCCATGCTCTCAGGAGGGTTGTGTAGAGTGAGCAGGTCATGACCTCCACTCTGGAAGTGATGCGCAAGAGCTGATCAACAGTCCTCTAGAGGCACAGGCAGAAGCCTTTGTGTGCAGTCCTGCCCCAATCCAATGAGATGTCTAGTTTCTGCTGCAGAGGAGCAGAAATTCTCAGGGAACAGCAATATGCCACGGGGTGGGGACGATGTTCGCACTGAGCAGAGAGATGTCCTGCGTCAGCACATTCCATGAGCAGCTCTCTGTTCTCTACAGAGAGATGCTGCACATCAGCAGATTGTTCTCCTGTATTAGGAAACAGCTGCCATGTATGAATGGATTATTCTCCTACAGGAGAACAGATCTGGTACATGGGAATGCACATCTCATCTACAGGGGCAAGGACATGCACCAATCCCACTTGCCCTTGCCTCTTTATTGTGAGCAGAGGCCTATCCAGATGGCATCAGGTAGAAGAGTGTTGCCAGCAGGGGTCAGGCACTAGTGTCTCTGGGACTGTTAGCTATCTGAATGCTGGTCTGGAGGTTGCTACAGTGGCTGGAGTAGTTTGAGTGCCTGCTGACTGTTGCACTATTGTTCAACCTGTCCCCTAATGGATTGCCTGGTGTGCAAGTTCAGGATATTGATGCTCCCCATTGTAAGGCTACTAATTCACCTGAGTTTCAACAGCCTTTCATGCCCAACAGCCAGTAGACCTCTAATAGGCCTTGCGCGGCAGTCTGAAGCTGGCCCACCTCAGACAAAAGCTTCCCATGAGTGGACCGTAAGTAAAAGGGAGCAGCCAGGCTGCATCCTCACAGGGGGAACGGCAACATGACACTGGAACTTGTCAACTCACAAATCAGCTTGTAAAATTCAAAAGGGATCAGGTACAGAACTTATTTTCCATTGCAAACATTTCTCCTCCTTGTTATTCTTCCTCTGGCATGGCTGCTGTCCTTGTGGAGCACACAGTGATGAATTCAGCACACCAGGCCAGTGTATACCGCAGGGTATCCCCAGATTGGAACAGGCACTAAAATCTTATTTTACGTGACCAATGGTGTTTTCTGCAACAGTTCTGATGCTTGCAAGACTCTCGCCATTGTGGTGCTCTGCAACCGTGATTCAAGACAGCACAGATATGAGAAGACAGAAAAGTAAAGGGTAAACCTTGTTCCTGGGATCAATCCCTCTAGATAGCTGAAAATATCTGGCAACTCTGTCTCCCTACAAATGAAGGCAACATAGATCTCCCCAGAAACATCTGATGATCTGCAACCACCTGGACATCAAGGGAGTCGTAATCTTTCCTCCAGTGAAAAGGTCTGAGCTGTTAGGGGGAATCTTTATGAGCACGAGGGCAGCCAATGGCTGCTGCACTTGTTAGAAATGAGCAGTGTTGGCATGTCCCAGGGCTTGAGATGCCTCCTGCACCTCACCAGTGTTGGACTATATATAAAAGCACCTTCTGTGAGTGAAATGCCTGGCTGACCTCTCTAATGCTGAGGTGAAGAACAATAGCCTGGGGAGATCCTGTGGTGTGGAAGTTGAATCTGGGTGACTGCAGTCTTCAAAAGAAAGTAGTTCAGGCACAAAAGTATGGCTCAAGGTCTTTGTGCACATTGTCACAAATCTTCATGATGGCAGTGTTTTCAAAGCTTGAAATTGCAAAGACATTGTTCATCAGGGAGTCCAGGTAGGGTGTGGTGTCTCTGAGGTCTCTTTGGGAGAAGAACTTCTGATTTGGGCCTGTTTATGGCCAACCCAATCATCACTTTGCCACCTCCTCCAATAATAGATTTCTGTCAGTGGTATGACTACTGAGACAGCCCTTGAATGACAATCTCTGCAGCAATACACCAGAAAAAGTACTCCCTGTTAGTTGTGGCACACACAATAAATTTGGAAGGTGAAAAGCCTGCAGTCATTTCTGAGGGTGTCTGACAGGTCCCGATGTCAGCAAAATGTCCCATTAAATCATGAACAAAGCAACAAAGTTACAAGATGTGCTGCTCCTTGATCTGCAACTATTCAAGAAAAGTTGTAGGTTTCACCCTTATGCTCTAATCTTTGTTACTGCAGTTCAGATGAAAATGAATGTTGATGTCATTTGGATCACATCTGGCACTGGAGAACAGTGTCAGACCAAAAGTGCCCAGACCAATTTTCCAATGGCCATTAATCAACTCAGAAACATGAGCAAAAAGCATAAGCATGCATAAATCACACTTTAAAAATATGCACAAATGGATCCAATTTCAAGGCAACAGTGTCAGCTGGATTACTTACATCTTGAACCTAATAACTTGCTCAAAAACATCAAACATATTGTTGTAAGATGACATTGGGAGTCTGCTATGACTTCATCTGCCAGACTGATCCTACAATGTTTCTCAATGATCTCTCCCATCAACATACATATACGCAAAGATTAGCCAATGGCTCTTTAAATACAGGGCATTCCCAGGTAATGACCAGGTTCTCGTTTTATAGATGTCCATAAGTCAATTATGTTCATAAGTCAGAAATACACAAAAAATCACTCCATAGGATTACCTCCACAGTATTATAATGAGTGGCATCAAAAGCACGTAACACTGATAAGAAAGAATAATCACTAAAAGTGGAGAGAGAGAGGAAATTAGATCTGCTGTTCAGAGGAAAGAAAGAATGGATGTACGATTATGGGAGCTTGTTCATACATAGGGGATGACCACAAGTCGGGTGTTCGTAACCCGGGGATAGTTTATATTACCCTTTATAATCACTGGCAGCATATGAACTTGCACAGGAACAATCCCTTACTCTTGCAAAGAGTTAAGCACTTGTGGATCCCATGTTCTGTTTGTCATGGCAGCAAATTTGTACCCTTGCCAGGTGTACATTTATATCCACTTTAATATTTTCAATTTTAGCACCAACTGCTATTGAAAACCTCTGTATTATCTGGAAGGCCGCTGGAATCCACCCAGAAGATATTGTTCACTAGCCCAAAGCTGTCCTTCATTGCTTTAGCTTTTAACAACTGGAAAATGCCCTGCTATTGTTGAATTGTAGTGCACCCTTTTCTTCTCAAAGTGCCTTTGACTGCTGTCACTGCATTCTGTACTGTCTTTATCCAAGATTGATAGTTACCCAGGAATTATTGTTTTGAAGCCGATAGACATTTGGTTCGACCTTGCACATGTCCCTCAAGCACAAAACATAGCTTCATTTTACCATGAGTCCTTATCGTGGAATCAAAGAATCATAGATATTTACAACCATCTGGATCCATTGCGTACATCCTTTCAATCTGAGGATAAACAGACTCTGCTTTTGCATTAAAAGTGTTTTGAAGATAGCATTTCTACTGTGTTGATTATCTCTTCTCTACATGGGCTACCAATCAAGTTGATTCAAATTCACTGACTGTGCAAAATTTGGATCTCTTTATATGTCATAGTAGCCCAAAATCTTTAATGACTTCGGTTTGTCTGATCAACTGATGTAACAATATTCTGCTCATTGGTGCTTAGATCATAGGGTTACATGCAGCAGGGTAACTACTAAATCTAGTACTTCATTACCAAAAGTTTCCTCACTAAAATCTTGTGCAATAAAATAATAATTTATTACAACTATCAATTTTTATCAGATCTGCCTTTAAAGCTAAATGTGTCACCATGGGATCATTGAATGCCTCAGAAATTATACAGACATTATCTGATTCAGCTGCCCCAGTCATTTGTACCCAGAGTGCATCATTGTAATGGATCTATGAGCTTTTCACTTTAGCAAGATTAGCATTAAAATTATATTCACCAAATGTGGCAACTTTTTACTTTCAGCACTGAAATTAATCTTCAATTTACAAAATGTTAATGCTATCACAAAGAAATGTGAGATTGCCAGTCAAAGGAAAAGAAAACTGAGTGTAGCATAAAACTGGCTGCCAATTGTCAGTGAACCAATTTCACGTTGCTGATGTAGAGGTCCCTGTGGTACTGAATTTAACTCTGAATTAGTTGTTGGCTGGCGAATGTTGGTTTCAGTTTAAAATTCATCTCCAGCACATTTAGACCCAACCACCCAACTCTCATGACAAGCCTACCAGTGGGTTATGTGCTAAGCTGTCTCTTGAAACACAATGCTCCACCAATCCTACCTGAAATCCAACCACTGGCACTGGAGCAACTTCTAGTCAGTTAGCCACAGGCTAATTAAAGTGAATATGTGCTTCCTAAAGTGAGATTTAACTTGTGGTTCATTTATTTCCAAGATGATAGAAGAACTTTCTTCTGAGTATTAATGATCACAGACGTTTCCCAGGAGGTGTCAGTGGAAGAGATGTGATTGAGCAGTAGGCTGCTGTCCTTCAAGAGAGGTTCTAAATAATTGCCTGACAGGAATAAAAGATCCTGGAAATAGTCAATTCCAAGTGTGTTAGTGGTAGCAGCTGGCTGGCAGAGTTCAGTGGTGCCACTAGAGTAGCAAGAATGAATATAATATCCTTTCATACATCCCTGTGTGTTCACCAAACATTAGATCCTAGTCCACAACTCCACAAGGTTAAAATTCTCATCCTTATTGGTAAATACTTGTTGAACTTGTCCTTCCCTACTTCTTTAACCTTTCCCAGCCTCACATCCCGATGGGAACTCCACGTATATTTTGAGCCTCTTGTTCATCCATATCTTCCTTTGGCTATCTAAATGCTATGCTCTTTAAGAGTTCCACAAATCTCTTCACTTATCTTTCTTCTTAATAAGTTACCTAAACACCAGACTTTGCCTATAGTTCCCTGACCTAATGGCATCTTGCTTAGCTCAGTGTTAGTTCTAATTATTTCTTTGAACCACATGTGACTGAGTAGGCCTTGTGAACTTTTACTACATTAAACATGCTATGTAAGTTGGTGCTGTCATCTTTATACTGTGCTTTATTTCTCCCTCCTACTCTTTGTGCGTATATCCTTCAGCCCACTCCTGCAGCACACAAAAAATCAACTTTACCCAATTATTTTCCTCATTATCCATCACCGTGCCATACTCCAACACCATTTATCTTTGTTACAACCAGACTTTTTTTTCCTCGATCCTTACACAGCAGCCTTGGGCACCATCTTCCTCTCGCTTGCTAATGTTGGCAGAATCACCAAATCCTCTCACTTCATGCATTTGCTTCAAATTCAACTTTACCTGCTTAAGCATCTGACCAATCATCCACATGGATTTGAATTTTTTTTCCTAACAACTTCGCAAAACTTCAGATGGGTTCCTTGATCTATTTTTTTAAAATACAACCAAATATTTCTAACATGACAAATCTGGATTTAAAGAACAGAATGCTACATATTTTTTCTAAAATTGACAATGGAACTGGAGGCAAAATAAGCTAAAACATTGGAGTCAATGATTTTGCATTCACTGTCTGAAAGGGTGATGGAAATAGATTCTATAGTAGCTTTCACAAGTTACAGGGGCACATAGTTGGAGGAGAATAAAATTACTAGAATATGAGGAAAGAGGGACTGATTGAGTTAAATAGTGTTCAATTCAACCCACTGCCAGATCTCCCTACCCCTTCCAAACCCTTACAATGCCTACATTATCCCTGTATGGCAGTGGTGCTGTGAGACCTGAGCTAGTGACTGAGCAATAGGAGATGTACCCTTGAGGCAACCCTTGCCCCTCCTTCTCATGCACTCCCAGAATACCCTCATAGCCTTTGATAGGAGGAGAGCTTGATGAAGCAAAAGTCTCTGGAATTCTGTCAGGCTTTGAAATGCAAAAGCATTTAAAACTTTTAAAATTGTTTTAAATAATTTAATTTTTTAAAAATAATTTATTAACACATCGAAATACTAACAAATAAATTTAAAACATTAAAATAAAAAATAAATATTAAATAACTGAACTCACCTTTTACTTCTTAATCTTGAAGTCAGATTTTCCTATACAAATTAATGAGCATTCTGACCTTAGACCAGGTTTCTTCTAAGAAGTGTATGTTTATCACTCAGCTCACCATGGACATACTATGGGCCATATGAGCACAGGACATGTTTTCTTACTGGGGGCTGAACACTGGCTGTTTTGGTCAGAAATGCCAGCCACAGCCAGCTCACTTCGGCCCTTTGGTTTGCTCCCTGAAGCATCAATGCAGTCCAATGGGCCTGGTGGCTTATTTCTGTGCTTTAGTTTTCTCCTATCAATGGGGCATTTTAACCTCGGTGACAAGGTTGGTTTTGAGGGTTAGCAGGAGGGGTTAAATCCACAAACATAGACATGGCATCAGAAAACCAGCATGATGTTGTCAGCTTTCAGGCATGTTACTAACATGTAGGAATGTCAGACTGCCATTGGGAAACCAATTGGGGCGGCACGGTAGTGTAGCGGTTAGTGTGACGCTGTTACAGCGCCAGCGATCGGGGTTCAATTCCCGTCGCTGTCTGTAAGGAGTTTGTACGTTTTCCCGTGTCTGCGTGGGTTTCCTCCAGGAGCTCCAGTTTCCTCCCACATTCCAAAGACATACGGATAGGTTAATTAGGGTTTAAAAAATTGGTGGCTCGGACTCTTTGGGCCGGAAGGGCCTGTTACCACGCTGTAAATAAAATTTTTTTAAAAATTTAACTTCCCTTTCGCCTTACCCTAGGAGAGGGGATTGTAATGTAAGTATGTTTACCAAACATTAAGAAGGGTCTTAACGATATTTTGAAACTTAACTTGGAGCAGACAGATTTCCCAAGTTCATGGAACTCAAGAGACAGGAACAAATCTAAGCTACTGTTACAATATAATATTTAAACTCCTGATGTGGAATAACCAATTCAAAGCAAAGTTTCAGGGAAACTTTATTTAGTTCCAGTATAATACAACGTTATTCTCCCATGCAGTCACAAACAAAACATACATACAAATAGATACAAGCGAGTCAATGTAGCAGGCTCATCCCCCTGTTTACTTTCCCATTTCATTGTTCTTCTTCATCCTAGCAAGCTGTAGTGGTCAGACTACCCTCTTGTCCCGATTGTATCTTCCCTTTTCTCTGTTCACCTGACCCAGCCAAGATCTGTGTAGGTCTTTCCAGAGAAAACTTGGATAAACATTTTGCATATCCAATCAACTTTGTGAGCATTGCTGTTCAGTCTCAATACTTCAGACCTGCCCACATTGGTCAGTGCCGTTTTGCGCCTCTTAACCATGGTAAGTATCCAGTAACCATGGATACTGCTCACACTGTGGGACCCAGCAGAGGATTGCAATATGTTAGCATAAGAGCCTCAGAAAACAGCTAGCAACCTCCCACTCACCTGTCTCTCCACATGAGGGAAAGGATCACGGGAGAAGTCAAAGTCTGTGCAGGGGGTCAGTTTTCTGCTTTCCTGGGGGCAGAAAGAAAGATCTCACAGTTGGCTCCTCGTAAATGCACCAGGCAGGTGATTGATGCTTTATTTTCAAGGGCCAGCAATTACACCAACCTTGCCTCCAACAACGTCAATCAGAAGGGTTTGAGGTTCTGGCTGGATTCCCACAGTATGTATCTGTCAATGTGCCCATGGCTCTCATCACCCATGAGCACCCTGAAGTGCTCGTTAAATAGAAAGGCATCCACTCTGTTAACATTCAGGTGATGCATAACCACGTAAGGTTTTACTCAAGTTTGCAGAAGATTCCCAGGCAATTACAATGATTCATTCACCTTGGCGCCAATCCACCCCATCAGTGTATTCAAACCTTCAAAGCAGGCTTTGAAGTTAACTGGTTGGAGGAAAAGAGCATGACTGAAATCATGGCTGATGACCCCAGTGAAGAAGACAAGCAATAAAGTCCAGGAGCTCTTAAACCAAGTGACTCGCCTACGAGCTATAGCATGCTAACAATGTTATTCAGGCATCCTGTCCACTCTGGAAAGGATTTTCAATGTGTACCGATCAGGGACTCGGGAATAGTAGCAGTTCCACTGTGCTGCCTGGAACATTCTGCAGCAGTGTGGGTTGGAAACTTAAGGCAGAGATGGCACAGGATCTTCAGATGGAAGCAGCGACAGGTGAAGAATGAAGAAGCAGAGGGCAATGTCAGAATATTAGAATGAGAGGACTCAGTGTTGCAAGCTTCACAACTCCCACCTCTGACATCCAGGCAGTAACTCCTCTGTGACTCACCCCATCGCACAAATAGCCAGACTCATCAGGATACCGCCATTGCCCAATATCAGTTCATGGCCGCACTGTGACCTGCACTTAAAGGCCCCCTGCTCTTTAATAACTTTAAATGTCCTCCGCCTGAAAGTGTCATCAACATATCATTTTTGTCTGCGTTCAAGGAATTGGAACTTAATCCCCCAATAAGAAGGAAAGTTTGCTTACTTCATGAAGCTGCAAATCTCGACGTTGATTGTTTTGCAAATTCCTACATTTTATCCTGCAAGATCTGTAACTTTGGCAGAGGGAGAGGGAGAAGCAGGGGCCTGGGCAGAGGCAGGGGCTGGGGAAGGAAAGGGTAAAAGACATGGACCAGGCAGAAGCAGGGTTAAGGTTAGGGTAAGAGGCAGGGCAGACTGCTCAGATCTGAGGGTCGAGATCCCTCGGCCAAGCTCCGCAGGGTTCTCCCCCGTAGTCTGTTCCAACTACAAGTGTGCTGGGCAGACTCAGCCATAGGGGCACTCAGTGGCAAGTGGGGATCTGACTAAGGGCCAGGTGGTGTGTGAGAAGTGGAGCAACTTTGATCAGGGCCCCCACTCACATATTCCCTGTCACTTGTACCCCTCTCAAAGTCCTTCTATCCTTCCCTGCTGGCTGAGCATTTTGTTACAGTTCAGTGAGGCATGGTTAAGTCTGTGGCAAGGGCTTCTAAGCACTCTTGTGATTGCCATATTTTATAGTCCATGTCGGTGATGAAGTCTCCAAGCACTGAAGACAACATCACATTGGTGTCCATCACTAAGGCACTAATGCTCAGGACAGACTCCTCCAGTCTCTCTGTGCAGTGCAGCTGTGATGCCTGCCAAACAGTCCTTGCTGCTAATCCAAGAATGTCATATTCCTTGAAGTCCCCAAAGCCAGCATCTGCTTCTATCTGTGAAGAACACAAAGCATTCTACTCCCTCCAGCACTGGTAATGTCTCCACCATCTGTTCTCGTTCACTAGTGACATGTGAGACACCATGTGCAAATTGAACTCCCTGAGGTATGGCTGACGTGTGCCAGTGGGGATGAGTTCTTTGTCAGTGCATCCGGAGAGGAAGCTACCTCCCCCAAAAGTGAACTGTCAGCATCCTGCTGCATGTTTATGCAATGAGGGTGAAGGGTTTACGGGAGATTGAAACACTGTCAAGTTATTTACTTCAGCTTATCATAATGTATAAGTCACTGCTGACTTTTAAGTCTAGATGATCAAGTGTTCCGTGCAAGAATTTCATCACCAGGTGGGTGTGAGAGCCCATTCCCCATCTCTGAAAGTTGTGCATTCTATAAAGGCAGGTTATTTCCAGATCAACCAATTCTGCAGATGACTGGAGGCACCTCTGGTTCCCTGCCTCTCCGTAGCATTCACTGTTCTCTACTCCTGCAAGGAGGGAAAGAGGACTCCTGGAGTGAGACCAATGGTGGGTATTAACAGGTACGTTGGGGGCGGGGTTGCTGTTGAGGGTGACGCATGACTCAAGGTTGAATGAGACGATGGTGAATGTCACCATGATGGAACAGAAAGGATATGAGGAAGTGCATAGACAGAGAAGCATGGTTATTCCACGTTGAGTTGCTGTGAGTGGTGTACTTAAGAGGTAAGAAGCCAGATTGAATGCTTGAAAGCAAACAGACAGAGAATAATTTAAACCATTTGCAGCAACGTTTCAGGGGCAGGGACCAATTCTTGGCTTCTTGGTGTTGCCTCAAGCTTCTTCCTCCTACCAGAAGGGGAAATAATTGCCCTATGGGCCCTCACAGAATGACATTAAGCAATGCATCATGGCTGAGGAAGTCATGGCACGTCCACTGTCTATCTTCTTCTCTTTTGTGCAGTTAACTCCAGATGCTTGAAAGGTGGTTTTAGGTTGTGAGTCTGAAAATGAGTTCTGCATCACAATATCACACCCACTCAACTTAATTGGCTGGGAAACATAGAAATGAGTTATTGTCATGGCCAAGTCAAAGCAGCTCTTACAAACATGCCACAGAGAATTTCAGGTCTCCCACCCACTGATGGCTCTTCCATCACCTGGCACATAAGAATATTAAAATTCAGCCTGTGATTCCACAAAAATTACTTGAATAAGATTTACAAATGTACCTCAGTGAGTTGATTGTAAACCATGGATAGAAACATGACTTATAGGTCATTATTAGGACTTTAGAAATATTTTAATCCTTTGATATTTCTTTTAACAAATTAAATTTCCCATTAAAAGAAAGCCAAATGTAAGGATCTGTGTATGAAACAGCTTTGTGGCTGCATTAACAATGCAACAATACAATTGTGATGAATGCAGCCTTTCTCTAATTTTGCTGTGTACTGCAATTAGTAAAGACTGAATGAACTTAGTAATTTACAGAGAAGTTCAATTTCAAATAACTTTCGTTATAACCAGTCACTCACACTTTTCCTTAATTGGAGGTTTATTTTGTGCATTCATTTGGGATATGTTTGAACCTCTATTGTTTGTGTAGAGAGCAATCACATGATTTTTATTTGATCCACTCTGTATTTAATGTCTGCTGCAGTTTCAACTTAGAATGATTGCCCAAGATTCAGATGGAAGGTTAATTAAAACTCTGTTATAAATGGTGACTGTGATTAATCAAACACAACTTGTTTTCTGTTGCCTGCCTTGTAGCTGTCAGAATGAGGTCTTTGCACTTCAGTTCTTCACAAATGTCCCATTTTGATTGCTAGATTGTTGCTATTGTTGTTCATGATTGTTTCCTGAGTAAGCCATTTCCATGCTTTTAATACCCCTCTATTTAAAATTGAAAAATTTTGAAGTGTCCTGATTGGCTTCAAAATGGATATCCAATTGTAGTGTTTATCGAACACAATTTTGGGTTGTTATTCCATTACATTCTTTAAAATGCCCCCTCCTAACCTAAGATGGTCCTGATGCAGAGAAAATGCTGGAAAAGACCTGGGTTATCCATTAAAAAAATCATATTGCAGCCAAAGAGCAATGGCAGTTTAATTTTCGGTGCTTTCAGTGCTTTGCATCTGAAGTGTGGAAGTTGAAACTTATTAAGCTCTTCATATGACAATAGTAATATTATCAGACTTCAAAACCACACAGTTATATCATGATCACAGCTGTAAGATAAGCTTTGAATTTACTGGTAGTGCACTGACCTCAGATTTGCTGTTCCAGTCTAACAAAAGAGCATCTGGCCATTTGGTGCAGGCAATCACTCTTTGATCAAAACGGAGCAATGTTTGATAGCCTGTTTCCAGTTAGGTGGAGCATTCAGTTCAGCGTCACTGATGGTGATGGATAGCTTAATACAAGGCACAGGTTGGTGCATCATCCCTATTTTCAAATTGGCAAGAAACCTATATTTCTTTTGTACTGCTAAAAATTTGTGTGTTGGTTACCAATGTTTCTTTTTTTAATTATTCCTGGATGTGCTGCAAAGTAAAGGTAAACAAGAGTTTGTAAATGAGTTTTATCGCTGACCTTGGTTGAAATGCACAGACTGCACGGGTTGAAGTGTTTGCCAGATGGAAGAAACCTAATGTACCATATCTGCATTTAAATCTTTTCTGACAACACAGATTACTGCGAGAACACTGCTCTTCTGACCCCAATGGATGTGTTAAATAGAAAGTAAACCCTCATACATATTTTACTCAGTAGGCCATTATCTAGTTGTCACAAAAGCTGGCTTTTATTTTTTAAAGATTCCCAAGTACTTTAGGCAATGTAAGTCTGCTAACTGTATCAATTCCTTTTATCAGCTCAGTGAAGACTGAAAGATGTTCTCTGTATTGTCTCTTCATTTTAATTTCTTTGACATATTAGAAAACTTAATGAATTGTATTATCATAGATTCATACAGCAGAGAATCAGGCCTTTTGATCCACCACATGCTGACCATTTTGCCCATCTATACTAATCCCATTTGTCCGCATTAGGCCTGTATCCTTTTAGATCTGTCCAAATGCTCTTAAACTAGTGATTGTATCCGACTCGACCCTCTCCCCTGGCAGCGCATTCCAGATATCAGCCACTCTCTGTCTAAAAAAACCTCCCCTCAGATCCCCTTTAAAATTCCTTCCTCTCTTCTTAAACCTATACCCTCCTATTTTTTCACCCTTAAATCGAAGAAAGATTCTATCTACCCTATCTATGCTACTTGTAATGTTGTATATCTCTATCAGATCACCCTCCAGTCTCCTTACTCAAGGGAAAACAGGTCCAGCCCATTCAATTTCTGCTTATAACTAAACTCTTCCAATCCGGATAACATTCTGGTGAATCTTCTCAAAACTCTCTCCAGCACAATCACATCCTTCCTGTAGTATGGTGACTAGAATTGCACACAATACTCCAAGTGTGGTCTAACCAGAGTTTTGTAAAGTTGCAACCTGACATCCCAACTTTTATATTCTATGCCCAACCTCTGAAGGCAAACATGCCATATGCCTTCTTGACCGCCCTATCTACCCGTGCTTCCACTTTCAGGGAACTATAGAATTGAACTGCAAAGTCTCTGTTCATCAACATTCAAGGCTCTACCATATACTGTGTCTGTCTTATTTGTACATTGTATTATTTGCTTTATTACTTCAAAGATGCATGTTCTAAACTATTCCTTAGAAGGTAATTGAGGAATACATAATTCTAATAAGGAGAAAGGCTTTTGGTAGGTACCATGATTATACTGATTCCTATAGTACTTCTAGTAATGGCTGCATTTTTGAGACCCTGAAGGACAACAATATCCCTCCAGTAAAGGGATAAATGCAATGGTATCACTACATTTGTCAATCTCTACTGGCTTTCCATTAGGTCCAGGACGTTCTTCATTCTTCTTTTATCTCAAATGCTTTATGTATTCCTTCTAACATGGATGGTTCATCCATTTTGTTTCCTACAACACCAATGAGGACTTCGCCATAGGCATTATT